>NW_028283212.1:0-45013 GCF_059441175.1 Urocampus carinirostris
TAGCATGCATGGTTCAAAAGTTATTGTCATTATTAAATGATTGCTTTTTCGGACGTTTTAGGCTCAGAGAAGTGCAAAAATGGGCTTTCCAGCCTGCAAGTCACACTTTTATGAAAACTTGCATAACTCAAAAACTTGAGCTTTTTTCACCAAATCTGCACTAAATATAGAAAATTCAGAAGATTTCCAACCTAGAAAAGCAAGAATTATGATTCTAGCATGCATGGTTCCAAAGTTATTGTCATTATTAAATAATTGCTTTTTCGGACGTTTCAGGCGCAGATAAGCTTAAAAATTGGCTTTCCAGCCTGCAAGTCACACTTTTATGAAAACTTGCATAACTCAAAAAGTTGAGCTTTTTTTCACCAAATCTGCACTAAATATAGAAAATTCAGAAGATTTCCAACCCAGGAAAGCAAGAATTATGATTCTAGCATGCATGGTTCAAAAGTTATTGTCATTATTAAATGATTGCTTTTTCGGACGTTTCAGGCGCAGATAAGCTTAAAAATGGGCTTTCCAGCCTGCAAGTCACACTTTTATGAAAACTTGCATAACTCAAAAAGTTGAGCTTTTTTCACCAAATCTGCACTAAATATAGAAAATTCAGAAGATTTCCAACCCAGGAAAGCAAGATTTATGATTCTAGCATGCATGGTTCAAAAGTTATTGTCATTATTAAATGATTGCTTTTTCGGACGTTTTAGGCCTCAGAGAAGTGCAAAAATGGGCTTTCCAGCCTGCAAGTCACACTTTTATGAAAACTTGCATAACTCAAAAAGTTGAGCTTTTTTCACCAAATCTGCACTAAATATAGAAAATTCAGAAGATTTCCAACCTAGAAAAGCAAGAATTATGATTCTAGCATGCATGGTTCCAAAGTTATTGTCATTATTAAATGATTGCTTTTTCGGACGTTTCAGGCGCAGATAAGCTTAAAAATGGGCTTTCCAGCCTACAAGTCACACTTTTATGAAAACTTGCATAACTCAAAAAGTGAGCTTTTTTCACCAAATCTGCACTAAATATAGAAAATTCAGAAGATTTCCAACCCAGGAAAGCAAGAATTATGATTCTAGCATGCATGGTTCAAAAGTTATTGTCATTATTAAATGATTGCTTTTTCGGACGTTTCAGGCGCAGATAAGCTTAAAAATGGGCTTTCCAGCCTGCAAGTCACACTTTTATGAAAACTTGCATAACTCAAAAAGTTGAGCTTTTTTCACCAAATCTGCACTAAATATAGAAAATTCAGAAGATTTCCAACCCAGGAAAGCAAGATTTATGATTCTAGCATGCATGGTTCCAAAGTTATTGTCATTATTAAATGATTGCTTTTTCGGACGTTTCAGGCGCAGATAAGCTTAAAAATGGGCTTTCCAGCCTGCAAGTCACACTTTTATGAAAACTTGCATAACTCAAAAAGTTGAGCTTTTTTCACCAAATCTGCACTAAATATAGAAAATTCAGAAGATTTCCAACCCAGGAAAGCAAGAATTATGATTCTAGCATGCATGGTTCAAAAGTTATTGTCATTATTAAATGATTGCTTTTTCGGACGTTTCAGGCGCAGATAAGCTTAAAAAATGGGCTTTCCAGCCTGCAAGTCACACTTTTATGAAAACTTGCATAACTCAAAAAGTTGAGCTTTTTCACCAAATCTGCACTAAATATAGAAAATTTCAGAAGATTTCCAACCCAGGAAAGCAAGATTTATGATTCTAGCATGCATGGTTCAAAAGTTGTTGTCATTATTAAATGATTGCTTTTTCGGACGTTTTAGGCTCAGAGAAGTGCAAAAATGGGCTTTCCAGCCTGCAAGTCACACTTTTATGAAAACTTGCATAACTCAAAAACTTGAGCTTTTTTCACCAAATCTGCACTAAATATAGAAAATTCAGAAGATTTCCAACCTAGAAAAGCAAGAATTATGATTCTAGCATGCATGGTTCCAAAGTTATTGTCATTATTAAATGATTGCTTTTTCGGACGTTTCAGGCGCAGATAAGCTTAAAAATGGGCTTTCCAGCCTGCAAGTCAAACTTTTATGAAAACTTGCATAACTCAAAAAGTTGAGCTTTTTTCACCAAATCTGCACTAAATATAGAAAATTCAGAAGATTTCCAACCCAGGAAAGCAAGAATTATGATTCTAGCATGCATGGTTCAAAAGTTATTGTCATTATTAAATGATTGCTTTTTCGGACGTTTCAGGCGCAGATAAGCTTAAAAATGGGCTTTCCAGCCTGCAAGTCATACTTTTATGAAAACTTGCATAACTCAAAAGTTGAGCTTTTTTCACCAAATCTGCACTAAATATAGAAAATTCAGAAGATTTCCAACCCAGGAAAGCAAGATTTATGATTCTAGCATGCATGGTTCAAAAGTTATTGTCATTATTAAATGATTGCTTTTTCGGACGTTTCAGGCGCAGATAAGCTTAAAAATGGGCTTTCCAGCCTGCAAGTCACACTTTTATGAAAACTTGCATAACTCAAAAAGTTGAGCTTTTTTCACCAAATCTGCACTAAATATAGAAAATTCAGAAGATTTCCAACCCAGGAAAGCAAGATTTATGATTCTAGCATGCATGGTTCCAAAGTTATTGTCATTATTAAATGATTGCTTTTTCGGACGTTTCAGGCGCAGATAAGCTTAAAAATGGGCTTTCCAGCCTGCAAGTCACACTTTTATGAAAACTTGCATAACTCAAAAAGTTGAGCTTTTTTCACCAAATCTGCACTAAATATAGAAAATTCAGAAGATTTCCAACCCAGAAAAGCAAGAATTATGATTCTAGCATGCATGGTTCAAAAGTTATTGTCATTATTAAATGATTGCTTTTTCGGACGTTTCAGGCGCAGATAAGCTTAAAAATGGGCTTTCCAGCCTGCAAGTCACACTTTTATGAAAACTTGCATAACTCAAAAAGTTGAGCTTTTTCACCAAATCTGCACTAAATATAGAAAATTCAGAAGATTTCCAACCCAGGAAAGCAAGATTTATGATTCTAGCATGCATGGTTCAAAAGTTGTTGTCATTATTAAATGATTGCTTTTTCGGACGTTTTAGGCTCAGAGAAGTGCAAAAATGGGCTTTCCAGCCTGCAAGTCACACTTTTATGAAAACTTGCATAACTCAAAAACTTGAGCTTTTTTCACCAAATCTGCACTAAATATAGAAAATTCAGAAGATTTCCAACCTAGAAAAGCAAGAATTATGATTCTAGCATGCATGGTTCCAAAGTTATTGTCATTATTAAATGATTGCTTTTTCGGACGTTTCAGGCGCAGATAAGCTTAAAAATGGGCTTTCCAGCCTGCAAGTCAAACTTTTATGAAAACTTGCATAACTCAAAAGTTGAGCTTTTTTCACCAAATCTGCACTAAATATAGAAAATTCAGAAGATTTCCAACCCAGGAAAGCAAGAATTATGATTCTAGCATGCATGGTTCAAAAGTTATTGTCATTATTAAATGATTGCTTTTTCGGACGTTTCAGGCGCAGATAAGCTTAAAAATGGGCTTTCCAGCCTGCAAGTCATACTTTTATGAAAACTTGCATAACTCAAAAAGTTGAGCTTTTTTCACCAAATCTGCACTAAATATAGAAAATTCAGAAGATTTCCAACCCAGGAAAGCAAGATTTATGATTCTAGCATGCATGGTTCAAAAGTTATTGTCATTATTAAATGATTGCTTTTTCGGACGTTTTAGGCTCAGAGAAGTGCAAAAATGGGCTTTCCAGCCTGCAAGTCACACTTTTATGAAAACTTGCATAACTCAAAAAGTTGAGCTTTTTTCACCAAATCTGCACTAAATATAGAAAATTCAGAAGATTTCCAACCTAGAAAAGCAAGAATTATGATTCTAGCATGCATGGTTCCAAAGTTATTGTCATTATTAAATGATTGCTTTTTCGGACGTTTCAGGCGCAGATAAGCTTAAAAATGGGCTTTCCAGCCTGCAAGTCACACTTTTATGAAAACTTGCATAACTCAAAAAGTTGAGCTTTTTTCACCAAATCTGCACTAAATATAGAAAATTCAGAAGATTTCCAACCCAGGAAAGCAAGATTATGATTCTAGCATGCATGGTTCAAAAGTTATTGTCATTATTAAATGATTGCTTTTTCGGACGTTTCAGGCGCAGATAAGCTTAAAAATGGGCTTTCCAGCCTGCAAGTCACACTTTTATGAAAACTTGCATAACTCAAAAAGTTGAGCTTTTTTCACCAAATCTGCACTAAATATAGAAAATTCAGAAGATTTCCAACCCAGGAAAGCAAGATTTATGATTCTAGCATGCATGGTTCAAAAGTTATTGTCATTATTAAATGATTGCTTTTTCGGACGTTTTAGGCTCAGAGAAGTGCAAAAATGGGCTTTCCAGCCTGCAAGTCACACTTTTATGAAAACTTGCATAACTCAAAAACTTGAGCTTTTTTCACCAAATCTGCACTAAATATAGAAAATTCAGAAGATTTCCAACCTAGAAAAGCAAGAATTATGATTCTAGCATGCATGGTTCCAAAGTTATTGTCATTATTAAATGATTGCTTTTTCGGACGTTTCAGGCGCAGATAAGCTTAAAAATTGGCTTTCCAGCCTGCAAGTCACACTTTTATGAAAACTTGCATAACTCAAAAAGTTGAGCTTTTTTCACCAAATCTGCACTAAATATAGAAAATTCAGAAGATTTCCAACCCAGGAAAGCAAGAATTATGATTCTAGCATGCATGGTTCAAAAGTTATTGTCATTATTAAATGATTGCTTTTTCGGACGTTTCAGGCGCAGATAAGCTTAAAAATGGGCTTTCCAGCCTGCAAGTCACACTTTTATGAAAACTTGCATAACTCAAAAAGTTGAGCTTTTTTCACCAAATCTGCACTAAATATAGAAAATTCAGAAGATTTCCAACCCAGGAAAGCAAGATTTATGATTCTAGCATGCATGGTTCAAAAGTTATTGTCATTATTAAATGATTGCTTTTTCGGACGTTTTAGGCTCAGAGAAGTGCAAAAATGGGCTTTCCAGCCTGCAAGTCACACTTTTATGAAAACTTGCATAACTCAAAAACTTGAGCTTTTTTCACCAAATCTGCACTAAATATAGAAAATTCAGAAGATTTCCAACCTAGAAAAGCAAGAATTATGATTCTAGCATGCATGGTTCAAAAGTTATTGTCATTAAATGATTGCTTTTTCGGACGTTTCAGGCGCAGATAAGCTTAAAAATGGGCTTTCCAGCCTGCAAGTCACACTTTTATGAAAACTTGCATAACTCAAAAAGTTGAGCTTTTTTCACCAAATCTGCACTAAATATAGAAAATTCAGAAGATTTCCAACCCAGGAAAGCAAGAATTATGATTCTAGCATGCATGGTTCAAAAGTTATTGTCATTATTAAATGATTGCTTTTTCGGACGTTTTAGGCTCAGAGAAGTGCAAAAATGGGCTTTCCAGCCTGCAAGTCACACTTTTATGAAAACTTGCATAACTCAAAAACTTGAGCTTTTTTCACCAAATCTGCACTAAATATAGAAAATTCAGAAGATTTCCAACCTAGAAAAGCAAGAATTATGATTATGCATGCATGGTTCCAAAGTTATTGTCATTATTAAATGATTGCTTTTTCGGACGTTTCAGGCGCAGATAAGCTTAAAAATGGGCTTTCCAGCCTGCAAGTCACACTTTTATGAAAACTTGCATAACTCAAAAAGTTGAGCTTTTTTCACCAAATCTGCACTAAATATAGAAAATTCAGAAGATTTCCAACCCAGGAAAGCAAGAATTATGATTCTAGCATGCATGGTTCAAAAGTTATTGTCATTATTAAATGATTGCTTTTTCGGACGTTTCAGGCGCAGATAAGCTTAAAAATGGGCTTTCCAGCCTGCAAGTCACACTTTTATGAAAACTTGCATAACTCAAAAAGTTGAGCTTTTTTCACCAAATCTGCACTAAATATAGAAAATTCAGAAGATTTCCAACCCAGGAAAGCAAGATTTATGATTCTAGCATGCATGGTTCAAAAGTTATTGTCATTATTAAATGATTGCTTTTTCGGACGTTTTAGGCTCAGAGAAGTGCAAAAATGGGCTTTCCAGCCTGCAAGTCACACTTTTATGAAAACTTGCATAACTCAAAAACTTGAGCTTTTTTCACCAAATCTGCACTAAATATAGAAAATTCAGAAGATTTCCAACCTAGAAAAGCAAGAATTATGATTCTAGCATGCATGGTTCCAAAGTTATTGTCATTATTAAATGATTGCTTTTTCGGACGTTTCAGGCGCAGATAAGCTTAAAAATGGGCTTTCCAGCCTGCAAGTCACACTTTTATGAAAACTTGCATAACTCAAAAAGTTGAGCTTTTTTCACCAAATCTGCACTAAATATAGAAAATTCAGAAGATTTCCAACCCAGGAAAGCAAGATTTATGATTCTAGCATGCATGGTTCAAAAGTTATTGTCATTATTAAATGATTGCTTTTTCGGACGTTTTAGGCTCAGAGAAGTGCAAAAATGGGCTTTCCAGCCTGCAAGTCACACTTTTATAAAACTTGCATAACTCAAAAACTTGAGCTTTTTTCACCAAATCTGCACTAAATATAGAAAATTCAGAAGATTTCCAACCTAGAAAAGCAAGAATTATGATTCTAGCATGCATGGTTCAAAAGTTATTGTCATTATTAAATGATTGCTTTTTCGGACGTTTCAGGCGCAGATGAGCTTAAAAATGGGCTTTCCAGCCTGCAAGTCACACTTTTATGAAAACTTGCATAACTCAAAAAGTTGAGCTTTTTTCACCAAATCTGCACTAAATATAGAAAATTCAGAAGATTTCCAACCCAGGAAAGCAAGATTTATGATTCTAGCATGCATGGTTCAAAAGTTATTGTCATTATTAAATGATTGCTTTTTCGGACGTTTTAGGCTCAGAGAAGTGCAAAAATGGGCTTTCCAGCCTGCAAGTCACACTTTTATGAAAACTTGCATAACTCAAAAACTTGAGCTTTTTTCACCAAATCTGCACTAAATATAGAAAATTCAGAAGATTTCCAACCTAGAAAAGCAAGAATTATGATTCTAGCATGCATGGTTCCAAAGTTATTGTCATTATTAAATAATTGCTTTTTCGGACGTTTCAGGCGCAGATAAGCTTAAAAATTGGCTTTCCAGCCTGCAAGTCACACTTTTATGAAAACTTGCATAACTCAAAAAGTTGAGCTTTTTTCACCAAATCTGCACTAAATATAGAAAATTCAGAAGATTTCCAACCCAGGAAAGCAAGATTTATGATTCTAGCATGCATGGTTCAAAAGTTATTGTCATTATTAAATGATTGCTTTTTCGGACGTTTTAGGCTCAGAGAAGTGCAAAAATGGGCTTTCCAGCCTGCAAGTCACACTTTTATGAAAACTTGCATAACTCAAAAACTTGAGCTTTTTCACCAAATCTGCACTAAATATAGAAAATTCAGAAGATTTCCAACCTAGAAAAGCAAGAATTATGATTCTAGCATGCATGGTTCCAAAGTTATTGTCATTATTAAATGATTGCTTTTTCGGACGTTTCAGGCGCAGATAAGCTTAAAATGGGCTTTCCAGCCTGCAAGTCACACTTTTATGAAAACTTGCATAACTCAAAAAGTTGAGCTTTTTTCACCAAATCTGCACTAAATATAGAAAATTCAGAAGATTTCCAACCCAGGAAAGCAAGAATTATGATTCTAGCATGCATGGTTCAAAAGTTATTGTCATTATTAAATGATTGCTTTTTCGGACGTTTCAGGCGCAGATAAGCTTAAAAATGGGCTTTCCAGCCTGCAAGTCACACTTTTATGAAAACTTGCATAACTCAAAAAGTTGAGCTTTTTTCACCAAATCTGCACTAAATATAGAAAATTCAGAAGATTTCCAACCCAGGAAAGCAAGATTTATGATTCTAGCATGCATGGTTCAAAAGTTATTGTCATTATTAAATGATTGCTTTTTCGGACGTTTAGGCTCAGAGAAGTGCAAAAATGGGCTTTCCAGCCTGCAAGTCACACTTTTATGAAAACTTGCATAACTCAAAAACTTGAGCTTTTTTCACCAAATCTGCACTAAATATAGAAAATTCAGAAGATTTCCAACCTAGAAAAGCAAGAATTATGATTCTAGCATGCATGGTTCCAAAGTTATTGTCATAATTAAATGATTGCTTTTTCGGACGTTTCAGGCGCAGATAAGCTTAAAAATGGGCTTTCCAGCCTGCAAGTCACACTTTTATGAAAACTTGCATAACTCAAAAAGTTGAGCTTTTTTCACCAAATCTGCACTAAATATAGAAAATTCAGAAGATTTCCAACCCAGGAAAGCAAGATTTATGATTCTAGCATGCATGGTTCAAAAGTTATTGTCATTATTAAATGATTGCTTTTTCGGACGTTTTAGGCTCAGAGAAGTGCAAAAATGGGCTTTCCAGCCTGCAAGTCACACTTTTATGAAAACTTGCATAACTCAAAAACTTGAGCTTTTTTCACCAAATCTGCACTAAATATAGAAAATTCAGAAGATTTCCAACCTAGAAAAGCAAGAATTATGATTCTAGCATGCATGGTTCAAAAGTTATTGTCATTATTAAATGATTACTTTTTCGGACGTTTCAGGCGCAGATAAGCTTAAAAATGGGCTTTCCAGCCTGCAAGTCACACTTTTATGAAAACTTGCATAACTCAAAAAGTTGAGCTTTTTTCACCAAATCTGCACTAAATATAGAAAATTCAGAAGATTTCCAACCCAGGAAAGCAAGAATTATGATTCTAGCATGCATGGTTCAAAAGTTATTGTCATTATTAAATGATTGCTTTTTCGGACGTTTCAGGCGCAGATAAGCTTAAAAATGGGCTTTCCAGCCTGCAAGTCACACTTTTATGAAAACTTGCATAACTCAAAAAGTTGAGCTTTTTTCACCAAATCTGCACTAAATATAGAAAATTCAGAAGATTTCCAACCCAGGAAAGCAAGATTTATGATTCTAGCATGCATGGTTCAAAAGTTATTGTCATTATTAAATGATTGCTTTTTCGGACGTTTAGGCTCAGAGAAGTGCAAATAATTGGGCTTTCCAGCCTGCAAGTCACACTTTTATGAAACTTGCATAACTCAAAAACTTGAGCTTTTTTCACCAAATCTGCACTAAATATAGAAAATTCAGAAGATTTCCAACCTAGAAAAGCAAGAATTATGATTCTAGCATGCATGGTTCCAAAGTTATTGTCATTATTAAATGATTGCTTTTTCGGACGTTTCAGGCGCAGATAAGCTTAAAAATGGGCTTTCCAGCCTGCAAGTCACACTTTTATGAAAACTTGCATAACTCAAAAAGTTGAGCTTTTTTCACCAAATCTGCACTAAATATAGAAAATTCATCAGAAGATTTCCAACCCAGGAAAGCAAGAATTATGATTCTAGCATGCATGGTTCAAAAGTTATTGTCATTATTAAATGATTGCTTTTTCGGACGTTTCAGGCGCAGATAAGCTTAAAAATGGGCTTTCCAGCCTGCAAGTCACACTTTTATGAAAACTTGCATAACTCAAAAAGTTGAGCTTTTTTCACCAAATCTGCACTAAATATAGAAAATTCAGAAGATTTCCAACCCAGGAAAGCAAGATTTATGATTCTAGCATGCATGGTTCAAAAGTTATTGTCATTATTAAATGATTGCTTTTTCGGACGTTTTAGGCTCAGAGAAGTGCAAAAATGGGCTTTCCAGCATGCAAGTCACACTTTTATGAAAACTTGCAAAACTCAAAAACTTGAGCTTTTTTCACCAAATCTGCACTAAATATAGAAAATTCAGAAGATTTCCAACCCAGGAAAGCAAGATTTATGATTCTAGCATGCATGGTTCAAAAGTTATTGTCATTATTAAATGATTGCTTTTTCGGACGTTTAGGCTCAGAGAAGTGCAAAAATGGGCTTTCCAGCCTGCAAGTCACACTTTTATGAAAACTTGCATAACTCAAAAACTTGAGCTTTTTTCACCAAATCTGCACTAAATATAGAAAATTCAGAAGATTTCCAACCTAGAAAAGCAAGAATTATGATTCTAGCATGCATGGTTCCAAAGTTATTGTCATTATTAAATGATTGCTTTTTCGGACGTTTCAGGCGCAGATAAGCTTAAAAATGGCTTTCCAGCCTGCAAGTCACACTTTTATGAAAACTTGCATAACTCAAAAAGTTGAGCTTTTTTCACCAAATCTGCACTAAATATAGAAAATTCAGAAGATTTCCAACCCAGGAAAGCAAGAATTATGATTCTAGCATGCATGGTTCAAAAGTTATTGTCATTATTAAATGATTGCTTTTTCGGACGTTTCAGGCGCAGATAAGCTTAAAAATGGGCTTTCCAGCCTGCAAGTCACACTTTTATGAAAACTTGCATAACTCAAAAAGTTGAGCTTTTTTCACCAAATCTGCACTAAATATAGAAAATTCAGAAGATTTCCAACCCAGGAAAGCAAGATTTATGATTCTAGCATGCATGGTTCAAAAGTTATTGTCATTATTAAATGATTGCTTTTTCGGACGTTTTAGGCTCAGAGAAGTGCAAAAATGGGCTTTCCAGCCTGCAAGTCACACTTTTATGAAAACTTGCATAACTCAAAAACTTGAGCTTTTTTCACAAAATCTGCACTAAATATAGAAAATTCAGAAGATTTCCAACCTAGAAAAGCAAGAATTATGATTCTAGCATGCATGGTTCCAAAGTTATTGTCATTATTAAATGATTGCTTTTTCGGACGTTTCAGGCGCAGATAAGCTTAAAAATGGGCTTTCCAGCCTGCAAGTCACACTTTTATGAAAACTTGCATAACTCAAAAAGTTGAGCTTTTTTCACCAAATCTGCACTAAATATAGAAAATTCAGAAGATTTCCAACCCAGGAAAGCAAGAATTATGATTCTAGCATGCATGGTTTAAAAGTTATTGTCATTATTAAATGATTGCTTTTTCGGACGTTTCAGGCGCAGATAAGCTTAAAAATGGGCTTTCCAGCCTGCAAGTCACACTTTTATGAAAACTTGCATAACTCAAAAAGTTGAGCTTTTTTCACCAAATCTGCACTAAATATAGAAAATTCAGAAGATTTCCAACCCAGGAAAGCAAGATTTATGATTCTAGCATGCATGGTTCAAAAGTTATTGTCATTATTAAATGATTGCTTTTTCGGACGTTTTAGGCTCAGAGAAGTGCAAAAATGGGCTTTCCAGCCTGCAAGTCACACTTTTATGAAAACTTGCATAACTCAAAAACTTGAGCTTTTTTCACAAATCTGCACTAAATATAGAAAATTCAGAAGATTTCCAACCTAGAAAAGCAAGAATTATGATTCTAGCATGCATGGTTCCAAAGTTATTGTCATTATTAAATGATTGCTTTTTCGGACGTTTCAGGCGCAGATAAGCTTAAAAATGGGCTTTCCAGCCTGCAAGTCACACTTTTATGAAAACTTGCATAACTCAAAAAGTTGAGCTTTTTTCACCAAATCTGCACTAAATATAGAAAATTCAGAAGATTTCCAACCCAGGAAAGCAAGAATTATGATTCTAGCATGCATGGTTCAAAAGTTATTGTCATTATTAAATGATTGCTTTTTCGGACGTTTCAGGCGCAGTTAAGCTTAAAAATGGGTTTTCCAGCCTGCAAGTCACACTTTTATGAAAACTTGCATAACTCAAAAAGTTGAGCTTTTTTCACCAAATCTGCACTAAATATAGAAAATTCAGAAGATTAACAACCTAGAAAAGCAAGAATTATGATTCTAGCATGCATGGTTCCAAAGTTATTGTCATTATTAAATGATTGCTTTTTCGGACGTTTCAGGCGCAGATAAGCTTAAAAATGGGCTTTCCAGCCTGCAAGTCACACTTTTATGAAAACTTGCATAACTCAAAAAGTTGAGCTTTTTTCACCAAATCTGCACTAAATATAGAAAATTCAGAAGATTTCCAACCCAGGAAAGCAAGAATTATGATTCTAGCATGCATGGTTCAAAAGTTATTGTCATTATTAAATGATTGCTTTTTCGGACGTTTCAGGCGCAGATAAGCTTAAAAATGGGCTTTCCAGCCTGCAAGTCACACTTTTATGAAAACTTGCATAACTCAAAAAGTTGAGCTTTTTTCACCAAATCTGCACTAAATATAGAAAATTCAGAAGATTTCCAACCCAGGAAAGCAAGATTTATGATTCTAGCATGCATGGTTCAAAAGTTATTGTCATTATTAAATGATTGCTTTTTCGGACGTTTTAGGCTCAGAGAAGTGCAAAAATGGGCTTTCCAGCCTGCAAGTCACACTTTTATGAAAACTTGCATAACTCAAAAACTTGAGCTTTTTTCACCAAATCTGCACTAAATATAGAAAATTCAGAAGATTTCCAACCTAGAAAAGCAAGAATTATGATTCTAGCATGCATGGTTCCAAAGTTATTGTCATTATTAAATGATTGCTTTTTCGGACGTTTCAGGCGCAGATAAGCTTAAAAATGGGCTTTCCAGCCTGCAAGTCACACTTTTATGAAAACTTGCATAACTCAAAAAGTTGAGCTTTTTTCACCAAATCTGCACTAAATATAGAAAATTCAGAAGATTTCCAACCCAGGAAAGCAAGAATTATGATTCTAGCATGCATGGTTCCAAAGTTATTGTCATTATTAAATGATTGCTTTTTCGGACGTTTCAGGCGCAGATAAGCTTAAAAATGGGCTTTCCAGCCTGCAAGTCACACTTTTATGAAAACTTGCATAACTCAAAAAGTTGAGCTTTTTTCACCAAATCTGCACTAAATATAGAAAATTCAGAAGATTTCCAACCCAGGAAAGCAAGATTTATGATTCTAGCATGCATGGTTCAAAAGTTATTGTCATTATTAAATGATTGCTTTTTCGGACGTTTTAGGCTCAGAGAAGTGCAAAAATGGGCTTTCCAGCCTGCAAGTCACACTTTTATGAAAACTTGCATAACTCAAAAACTTGAGCTTTTTTCACCAAATCTGCACTAAATATAGAAAATTCAGAAGATTTCCAACCTAGAAAAGCAAGAATTATGATTCTAGCATGCATGGTTCCAAAGTTATTGTCATTATTAAATGATTGCTTTTTCGGACGTTTCAGGCGCAGATAAGCTTAAAAATGGGCTTTCCAGCCTGCAAGTCACACTTTTATAAAAACTTGCATAACTCAAAAAGTTGAGCTTTTTTCACCAAATCTGCACTAAACATAGAAAATTCAGAAGATTTCCAACCCAGGAAAGCAAGAATTATGATTCTAGCATGCATGGTTCAAAAGTTATTGTCATTATTAAATGATTGCTTTTTCGGACGTTTCAGGCGCAGATAAGCTTAAAAATGGGCTTTCCAGCCTGCAAGTCACACTTTTATGAAAACTTGCATAACTCAAAAAGTTGAGCTTTTTTCACCAAATCTGCACTAAATATAGAAAATTCAGAAGATTTCCAACCCAGGAAAGCAAGATTTATGATTCTAGCATGCATGGTTCAAAAGTTATTGTCATTATTAAATGATTGCTTTTTCGGACGTTTTAGGCTCAGAGAAGTGCAAAAATGGGCTTTCCAGCCTGCAAGTCACACTTTTATGAAAACTTGCATAACTCAAAAAGTTGAGCTTTTTTCACCAAATCTGCACTAAATATAGAAAATTCAGAAGATTTCCAACCCAGGAAAGCAAGAATTATGATTCTAGCATGCATGGTTCAAAAGTTATTGTCATTATTAAATGATTGCTTTTTCGGACGTTTCAGGCGCAGATAAGCTTAAAAATGGGCTTTCCAGCCTGCAAGTCACACTTTTATGAAAACTTGCATAACTCAAAAAGTTGAGCTTTTTTCACCAAATCTGCACTAAATATAAAAAAATTCAGAAGATTTCCAACCTAGAAAAGCAAAAATTATGATTCTAGCATGCATGGTTCCAAAGTTATTGTCATTATTAATTGATTGCTTTTTCGGACGTTTCAGGCGCAGATAAGCTTAAAAATGGGCTGGCTTTCAGCCTGCAAGTCACACTTTTATGAAAACTTGCATAACTCAAAACTTGAGCTTTTTTCACCAAATCTGCACTAAATATAGAAAATTCAGAAGATTTCCAACCCAGGAAAGCAAGAATTATGATTCTAGCATGCATGGTTCAAAAGTTATTGTCATTATTAAATGATTGCTTTTTCGGACGTTTCAGGCGCAGATAAGCTTAAAAATGGGCTTTCCAGCCTGCAAGTCACACTTTTATGAAAACTTGCATAACTCAAAAAGTTGAGCTTTTTTCACCAAATCTGCACTAAATATAGAAAATTCAGAAGATTTCCAACCCAGGAAAGCAAGATTTATTATTCTAGCATGCATGGTTCAAAAGTTATTGTCATTATTAAATGATTGCTTTTTCGGACGTTTTAGGCTCAGAGAAGTGCAAAAATGGGCTTTCCAGCCTGCAAGTCACACTTTTATGAAAACTTGCATAACTCAAAACTTGAGCTTTTTTCACCAAATCTGCACTAAATATAGAAAATTCAGAAGATTTCCAACCTAGAAAAGCAAGAATTATGATTCTAGCATGCATGGTTCCAAAGTTATTGTCATTATTAAATGATTGCTTTTTCGGACGTTTCAGGCGCAGATAAGCTTAAAAATGGGCTTCCAGCCTGCAAGTCACACTTTTATGAAAACTTGCATAACTCAAAAAGTTGAGCTTTTTTCACCAAATCTGCACTAAATATAGAAAATTCAGAAGATTTCCAACCCAGGAAAGCAAGAATTATGATTCTAGCATGCATGGTTCAAAAGTTATTGTCATTATTAAATGATTGCTTTTTCGGACGTTTCAGGCGCAGATAAGCTTAAAAATGGGCTTTCCAGCCTGCAAGTCACACTTTTATGAAAACTTGCATGACTCAAAAAGTTGAGCTTTTTTCACCAAATCTGCACTAAATATAGAAAATTCAGAAGATTTCCAACCCAGGAAAGCAAGATTTATGATTCTAGCATGCATGGTTCAAAAGTTATTGTCATTATTAAATGATTGCTTTTTCGGACGTTTTAGGCTCAGAGAAGTGCAAAAATGGGCTTTCCAGCCTGCAAGTCACACTTTTATGAAAACTTGCATAACTCAAAAACTTGAGCTTTTTTCACCAAATCTGCACTAAATATAAAAAAATTCAGAAGATTTCCAACCTAGAAAAGCAAAAATTATGATTCTAGCATGCATGGTTCCAAAGTTATTGTCATTATTAATTGATTGCTTTTTCGGACGTTTCAGGCGCAGATAAGCTTAAAAATGGGCTTTCCAGCCTGCAAGTCACACTTTTATGAAAACTTGCATAACTCAAAAACTTGAGCTTTTTTCACCAAATCTGCACTAAATATAGAAAATTCAGAAGATTTCCAACCCAGGAAAGCAAGAATTATGATTCTAGCATGCATGGTTCAAAAGTTATTGTCATTATTAAATGATTGCTTTTTCGGACGTTTCAGGCGCAGATAAGCTTAAAAATGGGCTTTCCAGCCTGCAAGTCACACTTTTATGAAAACTTGCATAACTCAAAAAGTTGAGCTTTTTTCACCAAATCTGCACTAAATATAGAAAATTCAGAAGATTTCCAACCCAGGAAAGCAAGATTTATTATTCTAGCATGCATGGTTCAAAAGTTATTGTCATTATTAAATGATTGCTTTTTCGGACGTTTTAGGCTCAGAGAAGTGCAAAAATGGGCTTTCCAGCCTGCAAGTCACACTTTTATGAAAACTTGCATAACTCAAAAACTTGAGCTTTTTTCACCAAATCTGCACTAAATATAGAAAATTCAGAAGATTTCCAACCTAGAAAAGCAAGAATTATGATTCTAGCATGCATGGTTCCAAAGTTATTGTCATTATTAAATGATTGCTTTTTCGGACGTTTCAGGCGCAGATAAGCTTAAAAATGGGCTTTCCAGCCTGCAAGTCACACTTTTATGAAAACTTGCATAACTCAAAAAGTTGAGCTTTTTTCACCAAATCTGCACTAAATATAGAAAATTCAGAAGATTTCCAACCCAGGAAAGCAAGAATTATGATTCTAGCATGCATGGTTCAAAAGTTATTGTCATTATTAAATGATTGCTTTTTCGGACGTTTCAGGCGCAGATAAGCTTAAAAATGGGCTTTCCAGCCTGCAAGTCACACTTTTATGAAAACTTGCATAACTCAAAAAGTTGAGCTTTTTTCACCAAATCTGCACTAAATATAGAGAATTCAGAAGATTTCCAACCCAGGAAAGCAAGATTTATGATTCTAGCATGCATGGTTCAAAAGTTATTGTCATTATTAAATGATTGCTTTTTCGGACGTTTTAGGCTCAGAGAAGTGCAAAAATGGGCTTTCCAGCCTGCAAGTCACACTTTTATGAAAACTTGCATAACTCAAAAACTTGAGCTTTTTTCACCAAATCTGCACTAAATATAGAAAATTCAGAAGATTTCCAACCTAGAAAAGCAAGAATTATGATTCTAGCATGCATGGTTCCAAAGTTATTGTCATTATTAAATGATTGCTTTTTCGGACGTTTCAGGCGCAGATAAGCTTAAAAATGGGCTTTCCAGCCTGCAAGTCACACTTTTATGAAAACTTGCATAACTCAAAAAGTTGAGCTTTTTTCACCAAATCTGCACTAAATATAGAAAATTCAGAAGATTTCCAACCCAGGAAAGCAAGAATTAATATTCTAGCATGCATGGTTCAAAAGTTATTGTCATTATTAAATGATTGCTTTTTCGGACGTTTCAGGCGCAGATAAGCTTAAAAATGGGCTTTCCAGCCTGCAAGTCACACTTTTATGAAAACTTGCATAACTCAAAAAGTTGAGCTTTTTTCACCAAATCTGCACTAAATATAGAAAATTCAGAAGATTTCCAACCCAGTAAAGCAAGATTTATGATTCTAGCATGCATGGTTCAAAAGTTATTGTCATTATTAAATGATTGCTTTTTCGGACGTTTTAGGCTCAGAGAAGTGCAAAAATGGGCTTTCCAGCCTGCAAGTCACACTTTTATGAAAACTTGCATAACTCAAAAACTTGAGCTTTTTTCACCAAATCTGCACTAAATATAGAAAATTCAGAAGATTTCCAACCTAGAAAAGCAAGAATTATGATTCTAGCATGCATGGTTCCAAAGTTATTGTCATTATTAAATGATTGCTTTTTCGGACGTTTCAGGCGCAGATAAGCTTAAAAATGGGCTTTCCAGCCTGCAAGTCACACTTTTATGAAAACTTGCATAACTCAAAAAGTTGAGCTTTTTTCACCAAATCTGCACTAAATATAGAAAATTCAGAAGATTTCCAACCCAGGAAAGCAAGAATTATGATTCTAGCATGCATGGTTCAAAAGTTATTGTCATTATTAAATGATTGCTTTTTCGGACGTTTCAGGCGCAGATAAGCTTAAAAATGGGCTTTCCAGCCTGCAAGTCACACTTTTATGAAAACTTGCATAACTCAAAAAGTTGAGCTTTTTTCACCAAATCTGCACTAAATATAGAAAATTCAGAAGATTTCCAACCCAGGAAAGCAAGATTTATTATTCTAGCATGCATGGTTCAAAAGTTATTGTCATTATTAAATGATTGCTTTTTCGGACGTTTTAGGCTCAGAGAAGTGCAAAAATGGGCTTTCCAGCCTGCAAGTCACACTTTTATGAAAACTTGCATAACTCAAAAACTTGAGCTTTTTTCACCAAATCTGCACTAAATATAGAAAATTCAGAAGATTTCCAACCTAGAAAAGCAAGAATTATGATTCTAGCATGCATGGTTCCAAAGTTATTGTCATTATTAAATGATTGCTTTTTCGGACGTTTCAGGCGCAGATAAGCTTAAAAATGGGCTTTCCAGCCTGCAAGTCACACTTTTATGAAAACTTGCATAACTCAAAAAGTTGAGCTTTTTTCACCAAATCTGCACTAAATATAGAAAATTCAGAAGATTTCCAACCCAGGAAAGCAAGAATTATGATTCTAGCATGCATGGTTCAAAAGTTATTGTCATTATTAAATGATTGCTTTTTCGGACGTTTCAGGCGCAGATAAGCTTAAAAATGGGCTTTCCAGCCTGCAAGTCACACTTTTATGAAAACTTGCATAACTCAAAAAGTTGAGCTTTTTTCACCAAATCTGCACTAAATATAGAAAATTCAGAAGATTTCCAACCCAGGAAAGCAAGATTTATGATTCTAGCATGCATGGTTCAAAAGTTATTGTCATTATTAAATGATTGCTTTTTCGGACGTTTTAGGCTCAGAGAAGTGCAAAAATGGGCTTTCCAGCCTGCAAGTCACACTTTTATGAAAACTTGCATAACTCAAAAACTTGAGCTTTTTTCACCAAATCTGCACTAAATATAGAAAATTCAGAAGATTTCCAACCTAGAAAAGCAAGAATTATGATTCTAGCATGCATGGTTCCAAAGTTATTGTCATTATTAAATGATTGCTTTTTCGGACGTTTCAGGCGCAGATAAGCTTAAAAATGGGCTTTCCAGCCTGCAAGTCACACTTTTATGAAAACTTGCATAACTCAAAAAGTTGAGCTTTTTTCACCAAATCTGCACTAAATATAGAAAATTCAGAAGATTTCCAACCCAGGAAAGCAAGAATTATGATTCTAGCATGCATGGTTCAAAAGTTATTGTCATTATTAAATGATTGCTTTTTTCGGACGTTTCAGGCGCAGATAAGCTTAAAAATGGGCTTTCCAGCCTGCAAGTCACACTTTTATGAAAACTTGCATAACTCAAAAAGTTGAGCTTTTTTCACCAAATCTGCACTAAATATAGAAAATTCAGAAGATTTCCAACCCAGGAAAGCAAGATTTATGATTCTAGCATGCATGGTTCAAAAGTTATTGTCATTATTAAATGATTGCTTTTTCGGACGTTTTAGGCTCAGAGAAGTGCAAAAATGGGCTTTCCAGCCTGCAAGTCACACTTTTATGAAAACTTGCATAACTCAAAAACTTGAGCTTTTTTCACCAAATCTGCACTAAATATAGAAAATTCAGAAGATTTCCAACCTAGAAAAGCAAGAATTATGATTCTAGCATGCATGGTTCCAAAGTTATTGTCATTATTAAATGATTGCTTTTTCGGACGTTTCAGGCGCAGATAAGCTTAAAAATGGCTTTCCAGCCTGCAAGTCACACTTTTATGAAAACTTGCATAACTCAAAAAGTTGAGCTTTTTTCACCAAATCTGCACTAAATATAGAAAATTCAGAAGATTTCCAACCCAGGAAAGCAAGAATTATGATTCTAGCATGCATGGTTCAAAAGTTATTGTCATTATTAAATGATTGCTTTTTCGGACGTTTCAGGCGCAGATAAGCTTAAAAATGGGCTTTCCAGCCTGCAAGTCACACTTTTATGAAAACTTGCATAACTCAAAAAGTTGAGCTTTTTTCACCAAATCTGCACTAAATATAGAAAATTCAGAAGATTTCCAACCCAGGAAAGCAAGATTTATGATTCTAGCATGCATGGTTCAAAAGTTATTGTCATTATTAAATGATTGCTTTTTCGGACGTTTTAGGCTCAGAGAAGTGCAAAAATGGGCTTTCCAGCCTGCAAGTCACACTTTTATGAAAACTTGCATAACTCAAAAACTTGAGCTTTTTTCACCAAATCTGCACTAAATATAAAAAAATTCAGAAGATTTCCAACCTAGAAAAGCAAAAATTATGATTCTAGCATGCATGGTTCCAAAGTTATTGTCATTATTAATTGATTGCTTTTTCGGACGTTTCAGGCGCAGATAAGCTTAAAAATGGGCTTTCCAGCCTGCAAGTCACACTTTTATGAAAACTTGCATAACTCAAAAACTTGAGCTTTTTTCACCAAATCTGCACTAAATATAGAAAATTCAGAAGATTTCCAACCCAGGAAAGCAAGAATTATGATTCTAGCATGCATGGTTCAAAAGTTATTGTCATTATTAAATGATTGCTTTTTCGGACGTTTCAGGCGCAGATAAGCTTAAAAATGGGCTTTCCAGCCTGCAAGTCACACTTTTATGAAAACTTGCATAACTCAAAAAGTTGAGCTTTTTTCACCAAATCTGCACTAAATATAGAAAATTCAGAAGATTTCCAACCCAGGAAAGCAAGATTTATTATTCTAGCATGCATGGTTCAAAAGTTATTGTCATTATTAAATGATTGCTTTTTCGGACGTTTTAGGCTCAGAGAAGTGCAAAAATGGGCTTTCCAGCCTGCAAGTCACACTTTTATGAAAACTTGCATAACTCAAAAACTTGAGCTTTTTTCACCAAATCTGCACTAAATATAGAAAATTCAGAAGATTTCCAACCTAGAAAAGCAAGAATTATGATTCTAGCATGCATGGTTCCAAAGTTATTGTCATTATTAAATGATTGCTTTTTCGGACGTTTCAGGCGCAGATAAGCTTAAAAATGGGCTTTCCAGCCTGCAAGTCACACTTTTATGAAAACTTGCATAACTCAAAAAGTTGAGCTTTTTTCACCAAATCTGCACTAAATATAGAAAATTCAGAAGATTTCCAACCCAGGAAAGCAAGAATTATGATTCTAGCATGCATGGTTCAAAAGTTATTGTCATTATTAAATGATTGCTTTTTCGGACGTTTCAGGCGCAGATAAGCTTAAAAATGGGCTTTCCAGCCTGCAAGTCACACTTTATGAAAACTTGCATAACTCAAAAAGTTGAGCTTTTTTCACCAAATCTGCACTAAATATAGAGAATTCAGAAGATTTCCAACCCAGGAAAGCAAGATTTATGATTCTAGCATGCATGGTTCAAAAGTTATTGTCATTATTAAATGATTGCTTTTTCGGACGTTTTAGGCTCAGAGAAGTGCAAAAATGGGCTTTCCAGCCTGCAAGTCACACTTTTATGAAAACTTGCATAACTCAAAAACTTGAGCTTTTTTCACCAAATCTGCACTAAATATAGAAAATTCAGAAGATTTCCAACCTAGAAAAGCAAGAATTATGATTCTAGCATGCATGGTTCCAAAGTTATTGTCATTATTAAATGATTGCTTTTTCGGACGTTTCAGGCGCAGATAAGCTTAAAAATGGGCTTTCCAGCCTGCAAGTCACACTTTTATGAAAACTTGCATAACTCAAAAAGTTGAGCTTTTTTCACCAAATCTGCACTAAATATAGAAAATTCAGAAGATTTCCAACCCAGGAAAGCAAGAATTAATATTCTAGCATGCATGGTTCAAAAGTTATTGTCATTATTAAATGATTGCTTTTTCGGACGTTTCAGGCGCAGATAAGCTTAAAAATGGGCTTTCCAGCCTGCAAGTCACACTTTTATGAAAACTTGCATAACTCAAAAAGTTGAGCTTTTTTCACCAAATCTGCACTAAATATAGAAAATTCAGAAGATTTCCAACCCAGGAAAGCAAGATTTATGATTCTAGCATGCATGGTTCAAAAGTTATTGTCATTATTAAATGATTGCTTTTTCGGACGTTTTAGGCTCAGAGAAGTGCAAAAATGGGCTTTCCAGCCTGCAAGTCACACTTTTATGAAAACTTGCATAACTCAAAAACTTGAGCTTTTTTCACCAAATCTGCACTAAATATAGAAAATTCAGAAGATTTCCAACCTAGAAAAGCAAGAATTATGATTCTAGCATGCATGGTTCCAAAGTTATTGTCATTATTAAATGATTGCTTTTTCGGACGTTTCAGGCGCAGATAAGCTTAAAAATGGGCTTTCCAGCCTGCAAGTCACACTTTTATGAAAACTTGCATAACTCAAAAGTTGAGCTTTTTTCACCAAATCTGCACTAAATATAGAAAATTCAGAAGATTTCCAACCCAGGAAAGCAAGAATTATGATTCTAGCATGCATGGTTCAAAAGTTATTGTCATTATTAAATGATTGCTTTTTCGGACGTTTCAGGCGCAGATAAGCTTAAAAATGGGCTTTCCAGCCTGCAAGTCACACTTTTATGAAAACTTGCATAACTCAAAAAGTTGAGCTTTTTTCACCAAATCTGCACTAAATATAGAAAATTCAGAAGATTTCCAACCCAGGAAAGCAAGATTTATTATTCTAGCATTGCATGGTTCAAAAGTTATTGTCATTATTAAATGATTGCTTTTTCGGACGTTTTAGGCTCAGAGAAGTGCAAAAATGGGCTTTCCAGCCTGCAAGTCACACTTTTATGAAAACTTGCATAACTCAAAAACTTGAGCTTTTTTCACCAAATCTGCACTAAATATAGAAAATTCAGAAGATTTCCAACCTAGAAAAGCAAGAATTATGATTCTAGCATGCATGGTTCCAAAGTTATTGTCATTATTAAATGATTGCTTTTTCGGACGTTTCAGGCGCAGATAAGCTTAAAAATGGGCTTTCCAGCCTGCAAGTCACACTTTTATGAAAACTTGCATAACTCAAAAAGTTGAGCTTTTTTCACCAAATCTGCACTAAATATAGAAAATTCAGAAGATTTCCAACCCAGGAAAGCAAGAATTATGATTCTAGCATGCATGGTTCAAAAGTTATTGTCATTATTAAATGATTGCTTTTTCGGACGTT
This sequence comes from Urocampus carinirostris, assembly GCF_059441175.1. NCBI lineage: Eukaryota > Metazoa > Chordata > Actinopteri > Syngnathiformes > Syngnathidae > Urocampus > Urocampus carinirostris. Next base: position 22,625 of record NW_028283212.1, read on the forward strand.
TCAGGCGCAGATAAGCTTAAAAATGGGCTTTCCAGCCTGCAAGTCACACTTTTATGAAAACTTGCATAACTCAAAAAGTTGAGCTTTTTTCACCAAATCTGCACTAAATATAGAAAATTCAGAAGATTTCCAACCCAGGAAAGCAAGATTTATGATTCTAGCATGCATGGTTCAAAAGTTATTGTCATTATTAAATGATTGCTTTTTCGGACGTTTTAGGCTCAGAGAAGTGCAAAAATGGGCTTTCCAGCCTGCAAGTCACACTTTTATGAAAACTTGCATAACTCAAAAACTTGAGCTTTTTTCACCAAATCTGCACTAAATATAGAAAATTCAGAAGATTTCCAACCTAGAAAAGCAAGAATTATGATTCTAGCATGCATGGTTCCAAAGTTATTGTCATTATTAAATGATTGCTTTTTCGGACGTTTCAGGCGCAGATAAGCTTAAAAATGGGCTTTCCAGCCTGCAAGTCACACTTTTATGAAAACTTGCATAACTCAAAAAGTTGAGCTTTTTTCACCAAATCTGCACTAAATATAGAAAATTCAGAAGATTTCCAACCCAGGAAAGCAAGAATTATGATTCTAGCATGCATGGTTCAAAAGTTATTGTCATTATTAAATGATTGCTTTTTCGGACGTTTCAGGCGCAGATAAGCTTAAAAATGGGCTTTCCAGCCTGCAAGTCACACTTTTATGAAAACTTGCATATCTCAAAAAGTTGAGCTTTTTTCACCAAATCTGCACTAAATATAGAAAATTCAGAAGATTTCCAACCCAGGAAAGCAAGATTTATGATTCTAGCATGCATGGTTCAAAAGTTATTGTCATTATTAAATGATTGCTTTTTCGGACGTTTTAGGCTCAGAGAAGTGCAAAAATGGGCTTTCCAGCCTGCAAGTCACACTTTTATGAAAACTTGCATAACTCAAAAACTTGAGCTTTTTTCACCAAATCTGCACTAAATATAGAAAATTCAGAAGATTTCCAACCTAGAAAAGCAAGAATTATGATTCTAGCATGCATGGTTCCAAAGTTATTGTCATTATTAAATGATTGCTTTTTCGGACGTTTCAGGCGCAGATAAGCTTAAAAATGGGCTTTCCAGCCTGCAAGTCACACTTTTATGAAAACTTGCATAACTCAAAAAGTTGAGCTTTTTTCACCAAATCTGCACTAAATATAGAAAATTCAGAAGATTTCCAACCCAGGAAAGCAAGAATTATGATTCTAGCATGCATGGTTCAAAAGTTATTGTCATTATTAAATGATTGCTTTTTCGGACGTTTCAGGCGCAGATAAGCTTAAAAATGGGCTTTCCAGCCTGCAAGTCACACTTTTATGAAAACTTGCATAACTCAAAAAGTTGAGCTTTTTTCACCAAATCTGCACTAAATATAGAAAATTCAGAAGATTTCCAACCCAGGAAAGCAAGATTTATGATTCTAGCATGCATGGTTCAAAAGTTATTGTCATTATTAAATGATTGCTTTTTCGGACGTTTTAGGCTCAGAGAAGTGCAAAAATGGGCTTTCCAGCCTGCAAGTCACACTTTTATGAAAACTTGCATAACTCAAAAACTTGAGCTTTTTTCACCAAATCTGCACTAAATATAGAAAATTCAGAAGATTTCCAACCTAGAAAAGCAAGAATTATGATTCTAGCATGCATGGTTCCAAAGTTATTGTCATTATTAAATGATTGCTTTTTCGGACGTTTCAGGCGCAGATAAGCTTAAAAATGGGCTTTCCAGCCTGCAAGTCACACTTTTATGAAAACTTGCATAACTCAAAAACTTGAGCTTTTTTCACCAAATCTGCACTAAATATAGAAAATTCAGAAGATTTCCAACCCAGGAAAGCAAGAATTATGATTCTAGCATGCATGGTTCAAAAGTTATTGTCATTATTAAATGATTGCTTTTTCGGACGTTTCAGGCGCAGATAAGCTTAAAAATGGGCTTTCCAGCCTGCAAGTCACACTTTTATGAAAACTTGCATAACTCAAAAAGTTGAGCTTTTTTCACCAAATCTGCACTAAATATAGAAAATTCAGAAGATTTCCAACCCAGGAAAGCAAGATTTATGATTCTAGCATGCATGGTTCAAAAGTTATTGTCATTATTAAATGATTGCTTTTTCGGACGTTTTAGGCTCAGAGAAGTGCAAAAATGGGCTTTCCAGCCTGCAAGTCACACTTTTATGAAAACTTGCATAACTCAAAAACTTGAGCTTTTTTCACCAAATCTGCACTAAATATAGAAAATTCAGAAGATTTCCAACCTAGAAAAGCAAGAATTATGATTCTAGCATGCATGGTTCAAAAGTTATTGTCATTATTAAATGATTGCTTTTTCGGACGTTTCAGGCGCAGATAAGCTTAAAAATGGGCTTTCCAGCCTGCAAGTCACACTTTTATGAAAACTTGCATAACTCAAAAAGTTGAGCTTTTTTCACCAAATCTGCACTAAATATAGAAAATTCAGAAGATTTCCAACCCAGGAAAGCAAGAATTATGATTCTAGCATGCATTGTTCAAAAGTTATTGTCATTATTAAATGATTGCTTTTTCGGGACGTTTCAGGCGCAGATAAGCTTAAAAATGGGCTTTCAGCCTGCAAGTCACACTTTTATGAAAACTTGCATAACTCAAAAAGTTGAGCTTTTTTCACCAAATCTGCACTAAATATAGAAAATTCAGAAGATTTCCAACCTAGAAAAGCAAGAATTATGATTCTAGCAATGCATGGTTCCAAAGTTATTGTCATTATTAAATGATTGCTTTTTCGGACGTTTCAGGCGCAGAAATGGGCTTTCCAGCCTGCAAGTCACACTTTTATGAAAACTTGCATAACTCAAAAAGTTGAGCTTTTTTCACCAAATCTGCACTAAATATAGAAAATTCAGAAGATTTCCAACCCAGGAAAGCAAGAATTATGATTCTAGCATGCATGGTTTCAAAAGTTATTGTCATTATTAAATGATTGCTTTTTCGGACGTTTCAGGCGCAGATAAGCTTAAAAATGGGCTTTCCAGCCTGCAAGTCACACTTTTATGAAAACTTGCATAACTCAAAAAGTTGAGCTTTTTTTCACCAAATCTGCACTAAATATAGAAAATTCAGAAGATTTCCAACCCAGGAAAGCAAGAATTATGATTCTAGAATGCATGGTTCAAAAGTTATTGTCATTATTAAATCATTGCTTTTTCGGACGTTTTCAGGCGCAGATAAGCTTAAAAATGGGCTTTCCAGCCTGCAAGTCACACTTTTATGAAAACTTGCATAACTCAAAAAACTTGAGCTTTTTTTCACCAAATCTGCACTAAATATAGAAAATTCAGAAGATTTCCAACCTAGAAAAGCAAGAATTATGATTCTAGCATGCATGGTTCCAAAGTTATTGTCATTATTAAATGATTGCTTTTTCGGACGTTTCAGGCGCAGATAAGCTTAAAAATGGGCTTTCCAGCCTGCAAGTCACACTTTTATGAAAACTTGCATAACTCAAAAAGTTGAGCTTTTTTCACCAAATCTGCACTAAATATAGAAAATTCAGAAGATTTCCAACCCAGGAAAGCAAGAATTATGATTCTAGCATGTATGGTTCAAAAGTTATTGTCATTATTAAATGATTGCTTTTTCGGACGTTTCAGGCGCAGATAAGCTTAAAAAATGGGCTTTCCAGCCTGCAAGTCACACTTTTATGAAAACTTGCATAACTCAAAAAGTTGAGCTTTTTTCACCAAATCTGCACTAAATATAGAAAATTCAGAAGATTTCCAACCCAGGAAAGCAAGATTTATGATTCTAGCATGCATGGTTCAAAAGTTATTGTCATTATTAAATGATTGCTTTTTCGGACGTTTTAGGCTCAGAGAAGTGCAAAAAATGGGCTTTCCAGCCTGCAAGTCCACACTTTTATGAAAACTTGCATAACTCAAAAACTTGAGCTTTTTTCACCAAATCTGCACTAAATATAGAAAATTCAGAAGATTTCCAACCTAGAAAAGCAAGAATTATGATTCTAGCATGCATGGTTCCAAAGTTATTGTCATTATTAAATGATTGCTTTTTCGGACGTTTCAGGCGCAGATAAGCTTAAAAATGGGCTTTCCAGCCTGCAAGTCACACTTTTATGAAAACTTGCATAACTCAAAAAAGTTGAGCTTTTTTCACCAAATCTGCACTAAATATAGAAAATTCAGAAGATTTCCAACCCAGGAAAGCAAGAATTATGATTCTAGCATGCATGGTTCAAAAGTTATTGTCATTATTAAATGATTGCTTTTTCGGACGTTTCAGGCGCAGATAAGCTTAAAAATGGGCTTTCCAGCCTGCAAGTCACACTTTTATGAAAACTTGCATAACTCAAAAAGTTGAGCTTTTTTCACCAAATCTGCACTAAATATAGAAAATTCCGAAGATTTCCAACCCAGGAAAGCAAGAATTATGATTCTAGCATGCATGGTTTCAAAAGTTATTGTCATTATTAAATGATTGCTTTTTCGGACGTTTTAGGCTCAGAGAAGTGCAAAAATGGGCTTTCCAGCCTGCAAGTCACACTTTTGTGAAAACTTGCATAACTCAAAAACTTGAGCTTTTTTCACCAAATCTGCACTAAATATAGAAAATTCAGAAGATTTCCAACCTAGAAAAGCAAGAATTATGATTCTAGCATACATGGTTCCAAAGTTATTGTCATTATTAAATGATTGCTTTTTCGGACGTTTCAGGCGCAGATAAGCTTAAAAATGGGCTTTCCAGCCTGCAAGTCACACTTTTATGAAAACTTGCATAACTCAAAAAGTTGAGCTTTTTTCACCAAATCTGCACTAAATAAAGAAAATTCAGAAGATTTCCAACCCAGGAAAGCAAGAATTATGATTCTAGCATGCATTGTTCAAAAGTTATTGTCATTATTAAATGATTGCTTTTTCGGACGTTTCAGGCGCAGATAAGCTTAAAAATGGGCTTTCAGCCTGCAAGTCACACTTTTATGAAAACTTGCATAACTCAAAAAGTTGAGCTTTTTTCACCAAATCTGCACTAAATACAGAAAATTCAGAAGATTTCCAACCCAGGAAAGCAAGATTTATGATTCTAGCATGCATGGTTCAAAAGTTATTGTCATTATTAAATGATTGCTTTTTCGGACGTTTTAGGCTCAGAGAAGTGCAAAAATGGGCTTTCCAGCCTGCAAGTCACACTTTTATGAAAACTTGCATAACTCAAAAACTTGAGCTTTTTTCACCAAATCTGCACTAAATATAGAAAATTCAGAAGATTTCCAACCTAGAAAAGCAAGAATTATGATTCTAGCATGCATGGTTCCAAAGTTATTGTCATTATTAAATGATTGCTTTTTTCGGACGTTTCAGGCGCAGATAAGCTTAAAAATGGGCTTTCCAGCCTGCAAGTCACACTTTTATGAAAACTTGCATAACTCAAAAAGTTGAGCTTTTTTCACCAAATCTGCACTAAATATAGAAAATTCAGAAGATTTCCAACCCAGGAAAGCAAGAATTATGATTCTAGCATGCATGGTTCAAAAGTTATTGTCATTATTAAATGATTGCTTTTTTCGGACGTTTCAGGCGCAGATAAGCTTAAAAATGGGCTTTCCAGCCTGCAAGTCACACTTTTATGAAAACTTGCATAACTCAAAAAGTTGAGCTTTTTTCACCAAAATCTGCACTAAATATAGAAAATTCAGAAGATTTCCAACCCAGGAAAGCAAGAATTATGATTCTAGCATGCATGGTTCAAAAGTTATTGTCATTATTAAATCATTGCTTTTTCGGACGTTTCAGGCGCAGATAAGCAGATAAGCTTAAAAATGGGCTTTCCAGCCTGCAAGTCACACTTTTATGAAAACTTGCATAACTCAAAAAGTTGAGCTTTTTTCACCAAATCTGCACTAAATATAGAAAATTCAGAAGATTTCCAACCCAGGAAAGCAAGAATTATGATTCTAGCATGCATGGTTCAAAAGTTATTGTCATTATTAAATGATTGCTTTTTCGGACGTTTCAGGCGCAGATAAGCTTAAAAATGGGCTTTCCAGCCTGCAAGTCACACTTTTATGAAAACTTGCATAACTCAAAATGTTGAGATTTTTTCACCAAATCTGCACTAAATATAGAAAATTCAGAAGATTTCCAACCCAGGAAAGCAAGATTTATGATTCTAGCATGCATGGTTCAAAAGTTATTGTCATTATTAAATGATTGCTTTTTCGGACGTTTCAGGCTCAGAGAAGCGTAAAAATGGGCTTTCCAGCCTGCAAGTCACACTTTTATGAAAACTTGCATAACTCAAAAAGTTGAGCTTTTTTCACCAAATCTGCACTAAATATAGAAAATTCAGAAGATTTCCAACCCAGAAAAGCAAGAATTATGATTCTAGCATGCATGGTTCAAAAGTTATTGTCATTATTAAATGATTGCTTTTTCGGACGTTTCAGGCGCAGATAAGCTTAAAAATGGGCTTTCCAGCCTGCAAGTCACACTTTTATGAAAACTTGCATAACTCAAAAAGTTGAGCTTTTTTCACCAAATCTGCACTAAATATAGAAAATTCAGAAGATTTCCAACCCAGGAAAGCAAGAATTATGATTCTAGCATGCATGGTTCAAAAGTTATTGTCATTATTAAATGATTGCTTTTTCGGACGTTTCAGGCGCAGATAAGCTTAAAAATGGGCTTTCCAGCCTGCAAGTCACACTTTTATGAAAACTTGCATAACTCAAAATGTTGAGATTTTTTCACCAAATCTGCACTAAATATAGAAAATTCAGAAGATTTCCAACCCAGGAAAGCAAGATTTATGATTCTAGCATGCATGGTTCAAAAGTTATTGTCATTATTAAATGATTGCTTTTTCGGACGTTTCAGGCTCAGAGAAGCGTAAAAATGGGCTTTCCAGCCAGCAAGTCACACTTTTATGAAAACTTGCATAACTCAAAAAGTTGAGCTTTTTTCACCAAATCTGCACTAAATATAGAAAGTTCAGAAGATTTCCAACCCAGAAAAGCAAGAATTATGATTCTAGCATGCATGGTTCAAAAGTTATTGTCATTATTAAATGATTGCTTTTTCGGACGTTTCAGGCGCAGATAAGCTTAAAAATGGGCTTTCCAGCCTGCAAGTCACACTTTTATGAAAACTTGCATAACTCAAAAAGTTGAGCTTTTTTCACCAAATCTGCACTAAATATAGAAAATTCAGAAGATTTCCAACCCAGGAAAGCAAGAATTATGATTCTAGCATGCATGGTTCAAAAGTTATTGTCATTATTAAATGATTGCTTTTTCGGACGTTTCAGGCGCAGATAAGCTTAAAAATGGGCTTTCCAGCCTGCAAGTCACACTTTTATGAAAACTTGCATAACTCAAAATGTTGAGATTTTTTCACCAAATCTGCACTAAATATAGAAAATTCAGAAGATTTCCAACCCAGGAAAGCAAGATTTATGATTCTAGCATGCATGGTTCAAAAGTTATTGTCATTATTAAATGATTGCTTTTTCGGACGTTTCAGGCTCAGAGAAGCGTAAAAATGGGCTTTCCAGCCTGCAAGTCACACTTTTATGAAAACTTGCATAACTCAAAAAGTTGAGCTTTTTTCACCAAATCTGCACTAAATATAGAAAGTTCAGAAGATTTCCAACCCAGAAAAGCAAGAATTATGATTCTAGCATGCATGGTTCAAAAGTTATTGTCATTATTAAATGATTGCTTTTTCGGACGTTTCAGGCGCAGATAAGCTTAAAAATGGGCTTTCCAGCCTGCAAGTCACACTTTTATGAAAACTTGCATAACTCAAAAAGTTGAGCTTTTTTCACCAAATCTGCACTAAATATAGAAAATTCAGAAGATTTCCAACCCAGGAAAGCAAGATTTATGATTCTAGCATGCATGGTTCAAAAGTTATTGTCATTATTAAATGATTGCTTTTTCGGACGTTTTAGGCTCAGAGAAGCGTAAAAATGGGCTTTCCAGCCTGCAAGTCACACTTTTATGAAAACTTGCATAACTCAAAAAGTTGAGCTTTTTTCACCAAATCTGCACTAAATATAGAAAATTCAGAAGATTTCCAACCCAGAAAAGCAAGAATTATGATTCTAGCATGCATGGTTCAAAAGTTATTGTCATTATTAAATGATTGCTTTTTCGGACGTTTTAGGCTCAGATAAGCTCAAAAATGGGCTTTCCAGCCTGCAAGTCACACTTTTATGAAAACTTGCATAACTCAAAAAGTTGAGCTTTTTTCACCAAATCTGCACTAAATATAGAAAATTCAGAAGATTTCCAACCCAGGAAAGCAAGAATTATGATTCTAGCATGCATGGTTCAAAAGTTATTGTCATTATTAAATGATTGCTTTTTCGGACGTTTCAGGCGCAGATAAGCTTAAAAATGGGCTTTCCAGCCTGCAAGTCACACTTTTATGAAAACTTGCATAACTCAAAAAGTTGAGCTTTTTTCACCAAATCTGCACTAAATATAGAAAATTCAGAAGATTTCCAACCCAGGAAAGCAAGATTTATGATTCTAGGATGCATGGTTCAAAAGTTATTGTCATTATTAAATGATTGCTTTTTCGGACGTTTCAGGCTCAGAGAAGCGTAAAAATGGGCTTTCCAGCCTGCAAGTCACACTTTTATGAAAACTTGCATAACTCAAAAAGTTGAGCTTTTTTCACCAAATCTGCACTAAATATAGAAAATTCAGAAGATTTCCAACCCAGGAAAGCAAGATTTATGATTCTAGCATGCATGGTTAAAAAGTTATTGTCATTATAAATGATTGCTTTTTCGGACGTTTTAGGCTCAGAGAAGCTTAAAAATGGGCTTTCCAGCCTGCAAGTCACACTTTTATGAAAACTTGCATAACTCAAAAAGTTGAGCTTTTTTCACCAAATCTGCACTAAATATAGAAAATTCAGAAGATTTCCAACCCAGGAAAGCAAGATTTATGATTCTAGCATGCATGGTTCAAAAGTTATTGTCATTATTAAATGATTGCTTTTTCGGACGTTTTAGGCTCAGAGAAGCGTAAAAATGGGCTTTCCAGCCTGCAAGTCACACTTTTATGAAAACTTGCATAACTCAAAAAGTTGAGCTTTTTTCACCAAATCTGCACTAAATATAGAAAATTCAGAAGATTTCCAACCCAGAAAAGCAAGAATTATGATTCTAGCATGCATGGTTCAAAAGTTATTGTCATTATTAAATGATTGCTTTTTCGGACGTTTCAGGCGCAGATAAGCTTAAAAATGGGCTTTCCAGTCTGCAAGTCACACTTTTATGAAAACTTGCATAACTCAAAAAGTTGAGCTTTTTTCACCAAATCTGCACTAAATATAGAAAATTCAGAAGATTTCCAACCCAGGAAAGCAAGAATTATGATTCTAGCATGCATGGTTCAAAAGTTATTGTCATTATTAAATGATTGCTTTTTCGGACGTTTCAGGCGCAGATAAGCTTAAAAATGGGCTTTCCAGCCTGCAAGTCACACTTTTATGAAAACTTGCATAACTCAAAAAGTTGAGCTTTTTTCACCAAATCTGCACTAAATATAGAAAATTCAGAAGATTTCCAACCCAGGAAAGCAAGATTTATGATTCTAGGATGCATGGTTCAAAAGTTATTGTCATTATTAAATGATTGCTTTTTCGGACGTTTCAGGCTCAGAGAAGCGTAAAAATGGGCTTTCCAGCCTGCAAGTCACACTTTTATGAAAACTTGCATAACTCAAAAAGTTGAGCTTTTTTCACCAAATCTGCACTAAATATAGAAAATTCAGAAGATTTCCAACCCAGAAAAGCAAGAATTATGATTTTAGCATGCATGGTTCAAAAGTTATTGTCATTATTAAATGATTGCTTTTTCGGACGTTTTAGGCTCAGAGAAGCGTAAAAATGGGCTTTCCACAGCCTGCAAATCACACTTTTATGAAAACTTGCATAACTCAAAAAGTTGAGTTTTTTTCACCAAATCTGCACTAAACATTGAAAATTCAGAAGATTTCCAACCCAGAAAAGCAAGAATTATGATTCTAGCATGCATGGTTCAAAAGTTATTGTCATTATTAAATGATTGCTTTTTCGGACGTTTCAGGCGCAGATAAGCTTAAAAATGGGCTTTCCAGCCTGCAAGTCACACTTTTATGAAAACTTGCATAACTCAAAAAGTTGAGCTTTTTTCACCAAATCTGCACTAAATATAGAAAATTCAGAAGATTTCCAACCCAGGAAAGCAAGAATTATGATTCTAGCATGCATGGTTCAAAAGTTATTGTCATTATTAAATGATTGCTTTTTCGGACGTTTTAGGCTCAGAGAAGCGTAAAAATGGGCTTTCCAGCCTGCAAGTCACACTTTTATGAAAACTTGCATAACTCAAAAAGTTGAGCTTTTTTCACCAAATCTGCACTAAATATAGAAAATTCAGAAGATTTCCAACCCAGGAAAGCAAGATTTATGATTCTAGCATGCATGGTTCAAAAGTTATTGTCATTATTAAATGATTGCTTTTTCGGACGTTTTAGGCTCAGAGAAGCGTAAAAATGGGCTTTCCAGCCTGCAAGTCACACTTTTATGAAAACTTGCATAACTCAAAAAGTTGAGCTTTTTTCACAAAATCTGCACTAAATATAGAAAATTCAGAAGATTTCCAACCCAGGAAAGCAAGAATTATGATTCTAGCATGCATGGTTCAAAAGTTATTGTCATTATTAAATGATTGCTTTTTCGGACGTTTCAGGCGCAGATAAGCTTAAAAATGGGCTTTCCAGCCTGCAAGTCACAGTTTTATGAAAACTTGCATAACTCAAAAAGTTGAGCTTTTTCACCAAATCTGCACTAAATATAGAAAATTCAGAAGATTTCCAACCCAGGAAAGCAAGATTTATGATTCTAGCATGCATGGTTCAAAAGTTATTGTCATTATTAAATGATTGCTTTTTCGGACGTTTTAGGCGCAGATAAGCTTAAAAATGGGCTTTCCAGCCTGCAAGTCACACTTTTATGAAAACTTGCATAACTCAAAAAGTTGAGCTTTTTTCACCAAATCTGCACTAAATTAAGAAAATTCAGAAGATTTCCAACCCAGGAAAGCAAGAATTATGATTCTAGCATGCATGGTTCAAAAGTTATTGTCATTATTAAATGATTGCTTTTTCGGACGTTTCAGGCGCAGATAAGCTTAAAAATGGGCTTTCCAGCCTGCAAGTCACACTTTTATGAAAACTTGCATAACTCAAAAAGTTGAGCTTTTTTCACCAAATCTGCACTAAATATAGAAAATTCAGAAGATTTCCAACCCAGGAAAGCAATATTTATGATTCTAGCATGCATGGTTCAAAAGTTATTGTCATTATTAAATGATTGCTTTTTCGGACGTTTTAGGCTCAGAGAAGCGTAAAAATGGGCTTTCCAGCCTGCAAGTCACACTTTTATGAAAACTTGCATAACTCAAAAAGTTGAGCTTTTTTCACCAAATCTGCACTAAATATAGAAAATTCAGAAGATTTCCAACTCAGAAAAGCAAGAATTATGATTCTAGCATGCATGGTTCAAAAGTTGTTGTCATTATTAAATGATTGCTTTTTCGGACGTTTTAGGCTCAGAGAAGCTTAAAAATGGGCTTTCCAGCCTGCAAGTCACACTTTTATGAAAACTTGCATAACTCAAAAAGTTGAGCTTTTTTCACCAAATCTGCACTAAATATAGAAAATTCAGAAGATTTCCAACCCAGGAAAGCAAGATTTATGATTCTAGCATGCATGGTTCAAAAGTTATTGTCATTATTAATTATTATTATTATTATTATTATTGCTTTTTCGGACGTTTTAGGCTCAGAGAAGCGCAAAAATGGGCTTTCCAGCCTGCAAGTCACACTTTTATGAAAACTTGCATAACTCAAAAAGTTGACCTTTTTTCACCAAATCTGCACTAAATATAGAAAATTCAGAAGATTTCCAACCCAGAAAAGAAAGAATCATGATTCTAGCATGCATGGTTCAAAAGTTATTGTCATTATTAAATGATTGCTTTTTCGGACGTTTCAGGCGCAGATACGCGTAAAAGAGAGCTTTTGAGCCTGCAAGTCACTCTTGTATAAAAACTTGCATAACTCAAAAAGTTGAGCTTTTTTCACCAAATCTGCACTAAATATAGAAAATTCAGAAGATTTCCAACCCAGGAAAGCAAGAATCATGATTCTAGCATGCATGGTTCAAAAGTTATTGTCATTATTAAATGATTGCTTTTTCGGACGTTTCAGGCGCAGATACGCGTAAAAGAGAGCTTTTGAGCCTGCAAGTCACACCTGTATGAAAACTTGCATAACTCAAAAAGTTGAGCTTTTTTCACCAAATCTGCACTAAATATAGAAAATTCAGAAGATTTCCAACCCAGGAAAGCAAGAATCATGATTCTAGCATGCATGGTTCAAAAGTTATTGTCATTATTAAATGATTGCTTTTTCGGACGTTTAAGGCGCAGATACGCGTAAAAGAGAGCTTTTGAGCCTGCAAGTCACACTTGTATGAAAACTTGCATAACTCAAAAAGTTGAGCTTTTTTCACCAAATCTGCACTAAATATAGAAAATTCAGAAGATTTCCAACCCAGGAAAGCAAGAATCATGATTCTAGCATGCATGGCTCAAAAGTTATTGTCATTATTAAATGATTGCTTTTTCGGACGTTTCAGGCGCAGATACGCGTAAAAGAGAGCTTTTGAGCCTGCAAGTCACACTTGTATGAAAACTTGCATAACTCAACTCAAAAAGTTGAGCTTTTTTCACCAAATCTGCACTAAATATAGAAAATTCAGAAGATTTCCAACCCAGGAAAGCAAGAATCATGATTCTAGCATGCATGGTTCAAAAGTTATTGTCATTATTAAATGATTGCTTTTTCGGACGTTTCAGGCGCAGATACGTGCAAAACAGAGCTTTTGAGCCTGCAAGTCACACTTGTATGAAAACTTGCATAACTCAAAAAGTTGAGCTTTTTTCACCAAATCTGCACTAAATATAGAAAATTCAGAAGATTTCCAACCCAGGAAAGCAAGAATCATGATTCTAGCATGCATGGTTCAAAAGTTATTGTCATTATTAAATGATTGCTTTTTCGGACGTTTCAGGCGCAGATACGCGTAAAAGAGAGCTTTTGAGCCTGCAAGTCACATTTGTATGAAAACTTGCATAACTCACAAAGTTGAGTTTTTTTCACCAAATCTGCACTAAATATAAAAAAATTCAGAAGATTTCCAACCCAGGAAAGCAAGAATCATGATTCTAGCATGCATGGTTCAAAAGTTATTGTCATTATTAAATGATTGCTTTTTCGGACGTTTCAGGCGCAGATACGCGTAAAAGAGAGCTTTTGAGCCTGCAAGTCACACTTGTATGAAAACTTGCATAACTCAAAAAGTTGAGCTTTTTTCACCAAATCTGCACTAAATATAGAAAATTCAGAAGATTTCCAACCCAGGAAAGCAAGAATCATGATTCTAGCATGCATGGTTCAAAAGTTATTGTCATTATTAAATGATTGCTTTTTCGGACGTTTCAGGCGCAGATACGCGTAAAAGAGAGCTTTTGAGCCTGCAAGTCATACTTGTATGAAAACCTGCATAACTCAAAAAGTTGAGCTTATTTCACCAAATCTGCACTAAATATAGAAAATTCAGAAGATTTCCAACCCAGGAAAGCAAGAATCATGATTCTAGCATGCATGGTTCAAAAGTTATTGTCATTATTAAATGATTGCTTTTTCGGACGTTTCAGGCGCAGATACGCGTAAAAGAGAGCTTTTGAGCCTGCAAGTCACACTTGTATGAAAACTTGCATAACTCAAAAAGTTGAGCTTTTTTCACCAAATCTGCACTAAATATAGAAAATTCAGAAGATTTCCAACCCAGGAAAGCAAGAATCATGATTCTAGCATGCATGGTTCAAAAGTTATTGTCATTCTTAAATGATTGCTTTTTCGGACGTTTCAGGCGCAGATACGCGTAAAAGAGGGCTTTTGAGCCTGCAAGTCACACTTGTATGAAAACTTGCATAACTCAAAAAGTTGAGCTTTTTTCACCAAATCTGCACTAAATATAGAAAATTCAGAAGATTTCCAACCCAGGAAAGCAAGAATCATGATTCTAGCATGCATGGTTCAAAAGTTATTGTCATTATTAAATGATTGCTTTTTCGGACGTTTCAGGTGCAGATACGCGTAAAAGAGAGCTTTTGAGCCTGCAAGTCACACTTGTATGAAAACTTGCATAACTCAACTCAAAAAGTTGAGCTTTTTTCACCAAATCTGCACTAAATATAGAAAATTCAGAAGATTTCCAACCCAGGAAAGCAAGAATCATGATTTTAGCATGCATGGTTCAAAAGTTATTGTCATTATTAAATGATTGCTTTTTCGGACGTTTCAGGCGCAGATACGCGCAAAACAGAGCTTTTGAGCCTGCAAGTCACACTTGTATGAAAACTTGCATAACTCAAAAAGTTGAACTTTTTTCACCAAATCTGCACTAAATATAGAAAATTCAGAAGATTTCCAACCCAGGAAAGCAAGAATCATGATTCTAGCATGCATGGTTCAAAAGTTATTGTCATTATTAAATGATTGCTTTTTCGGACGTTTAAGGCGCAGATACGCGTAAAAGAGAGCTTTTGAGCCTGCAAGTCACACTTGTATGAAAACTTGCATAACTCAAAAAGTTGAGCTTTTTTCACCAAATCTGCACTAAATATAGAAAATTCAGAAGATTTCCAACCCAGAAAAGCAAGAATCATGATTCTAGCATGCATGGTTCAAAAGTTATTGTCATTATTAAATGATTGCTTTTTCGGACGTTTAAGGCGCAGATACGCGTAAAAGAGAGCTTTTGAGCCTGCAAGTCACACTTGTATGAAAACTTGCATAACTCAAAAAGTTGAGCTTTTTTCACCAAATCTGCACTAAATATAGAAAATTCAGAAGATTTCCAACCCAGGAAAGCAAGAATCATAATTCTAGCATGCATGGTTCAAAAGTTATTGTCATTATTAAATGATTGCTTTTTCGGACGTTTCAGGCGCAGATACGCGTAAAAGAGAGCTTTTGAGCCTGCAAGTCACACTTGTATGAAAACTTGCATAACTCAAAAAGTTGAGCTTTTTTCACCAAATCTGCACTAAATATAGAAAATTCAGAAGATTTCCAACCCAGGAAAGCAAGAATCATGATTCTAGCATGCATGGTTCAAAAGTTATTGTCATTATTAAATGATTGCTTTTTCGGAAGTTTCAGGTGCAGATACGCGTAAAAGAGAGCTTTTGAGCCTGCAAGTCACACTTGTATGAAAACTTGCATAACTCAACTCAAAAAGTTGAGCTTTTTTCACCAAATCTGCACTAAATATAGAAAATTCAGAAGATTTCCAACCCAGGAAAGCAAGAATCATGATTCTAGCATGCATGGTTCAAACGTTATTGTCATTATTAAATGATTGCTTTTTCGGACGTTTCAGGCGCAGATACGCGCAAAACAGAGCTTTTGAGCCTGCAAGTCACACTTGTATGAAAACTTGCATAACTCAAAAAGTTGAGCTTTTTTCACCAAATCTGCACTAAATATAGAAAATTCAGAAGATTTCCAACCCAGGAAAGCAAGAATCATGATTCTAGCATGCATGGTTCAAAAGTTATTGTCATTATTAAATGATTGCTTTTTCGGACGTTTCAGGCGCAGATACGCGTAAAAGAGAGCTTTTGAGCCTGCAAGTCACACTTGTATGAAAACTTGCATAACTCAAAAAGTTGAGCTTTTTTCACCAAATCTGCACTAAATATAGAAAATTCAGAAGATTTCCAACCCAGGAAAGCAAGAATCATGATTCTAGCATGCATGGTTCAAAAGTTATTGTCATTATTAAATGATTGCTTTTTCGGACGTTTCAGGCGCAGATACGCGTAAAAGAGAGCTTTTGAGCCTGCAAGTCACACTTGTATGAAAACTTGCATAACTCAAAAAGTTGAGCTTTTTTCACCAAATCTGCACTAAATATAGAAAATTCAGAAGATTTCCAACCCAGGAAAGCAAGAATCATGATTCTAGCATGCATGGTTCAAAAGTTATTGTCATTATTAAATGATTGCTTTTTCGGACGTTTCAGGCGCAGATACGCGTAAAAGAGGGCTTTTGAGCCTGCAAGTCACACTTGTATGAAAACTTGCATAACTCAAAAAGTTGAGCTTTTTTCACCAAATCTGCACTAAATATAAAAAATTCAGAAGATTTCCAACCCAGGAAAGCAAGAATCACGATTCTAGCATGCATGGTTCAAAAGTTATTGTCATTATTAAATGATTGCTTTTTCGGACGTTTCAGGTGCAGATACGCGTAAAAGAGAGCTTTTGAGCCTGCAAGTCACACTTGTATGAAAACTTGCATAACTCAACTCAAAAAGTTGAGCTTTTTTCACCAAATCTGCACTAAATATAGAAAATTCAGAAGATTTCCAACCCAGGAAAGCAAGAATCATGATTCTAGCATGCATGGTTCAAAAGTTATTGTCATTATTAAATGATTGCTTTTTCGGACGTTTCAGGCGCAGATACGCGCAAAACAGAGCTTTTGAGCCTGCAAGTCACACTTGTATGAAAACTTGCATAACTCAAAAAGTTGAGCTTTTTTCACCAAATCTGCACTAAATATAGAAAATTCAGAAGATTTCCAACCCAGGAAAGCAAGAATAATGATTCTAGCATGCATGGTTCAAAAGTTATTGTCATTATTAAATGATTGCTTTTTCGGACGTTTCAGGCGCAGATACGCGTAAAAGAGAGCTTTTGAGCCTGCAAGTCACATTTGTATGAAAACTTGCATAACTCACAAAGTTGAGCTTTTTTCACCAAATCTGCACTAAATATAAAAAAATTCAGAAGATTTCCAACCCAGGAAAGCAAGAATCCTGATTCTAGCATGCATGGTTCAAAAGTTTTTGTCATTATTAAATGATTGCTTTTTCGGACGTTTCAGGCGCAGATACGCGTAAAAGAGAGCTTTTGAGCCTGCAAGTCACACTTGTATGAAAACTTGCATAACTCAACTCAAAAAGTTGAGCTTTTTTCACCAAATCTGCACTAAATATAGAAAATTCAGAAGATTTCCAACCCAGGAAAGCAAGAATCATGATTCTAGCATGCATGGTTCAAAAGTTATTGTCATTATTAAATGATTGCTTTTTCGGACGTTTCAGGCGCAGATACGCGTAAAAGAGAGCTTTTGAGCCTGCAAGTCATACTTGTATGAAAACCTGCATAACTCAAAAAGTTGAGCTTATTTCACCAAATCTGCACTAAATATAAAAAATTCAGAAGATTTCCAACCCAGGAAAGCAAGAATCATGATTCTAGCATGCATGGTTCAAAAGTTATTGTCATTATTAAATGATTGCTTTTTCGGACGTTTCAGGCGCAGATACGCGTAAAAGAGAGCTTTTGAGCCTGCAAGTCACACTTGTATGAAAACTTGCATAACTCAAAAAGTTGAGCTTTTTTCACCAAATCTGCACTAAATATAAAAAAATTCAGAAGATTTCCAACCCAGGAAAGCAAGAATCATGATTCTAGCATGCATGGTTCAAAAGTTATTGTCATTATTAAATGATTGCTTTTTCGGACGTTTCAGGCGCAGATACGCGTAAAAGAGAGCTTTTGAGCCTGCAAGTCACACTTGTATGAAAACTTGCATAACTCAAAAAGTTGAGCTTTTTTCACCAAATCTGCACTAAATATAGAAAATTCAGAAGATTTCCAACCCAGGAAAGCAAGAATCATGATTCTAGCATGCATGGTTCAAAAGTTATTGTCATTATTAAATGATTGCTTTTTCGGACGTTTCAGGCGCAGATACGCGTAAAAGAGGGCTTTTGAGCCTGCAAGTCACACTTGTATGAAAACTTGCATAACTCAAAAAGTTGAGCTTTTTTCACCAAATCTGCACTAAATATAAAAAATTCAGAAGATTTCCAACCCAGGAAAGCAAGAATCACGATTCTAGCATGCATGGTTCAAAAGTTATTGTCATTATTAAATGATTGCTTTTTCGGACGTTTCAGGTGCAGATACGCGTAAAAGAGAGCTTTTGAGCCTGCAAGTCACACTTGTATGAAAACTTGCATAACTCAACTCAAAAAGTTGAGCTTTTTTCACCAAATCTGCACTAAATATAGAAAATTCAGAAGATTTCCAACCCAGGAAAGCAAGAATCATGATTCTAGCATGCATGGTTCAAAAGTTATTGTCATTATTAAATGATTGCTTTTTCGGACGTTTCAGGCGCAGATACGCGCAAAACAGAGCTTTTGAGCCTGCAAGTCACACTTGTATGAAAACTTGCATAACTCAAAAAGTTGAGCTTTTTTCACCAAATCTGCACTAAATATAGAAAATTCAGAAGATTTCCAACCCAGGAAAGCAAGAATAATGATTCTAGCATGCATGGTTCAAAAGTTATTGTCATTATTAAATGATTGCTTTTTCGGACGTTTCAGGCGCAGATACGCGTAAAAGAGAGCTTTTGAGCCTGCAAGTCACATTTGTATGAAAACTTGCATAACTCACAAAGTTGAGCTTTTTTCACCAAATCTGCACTAAATATAAAAAAATTCAGAAGATTTCCAACCCAGGAAAGCAAGAATCCTGATTCTAGCATGCATGGTTCAAAAGTTTTTGTCATTATTAAATGATTGCTTTTTCGGACGTTTCAGGCGCAGATACGCGTAAAAGAGAGCTTTTGAGCCTGCAAGTCACACTTGTATGAAAACTTGCATAACTCAAAAAGTTGAGCTTTTTTCACCAAATCTGCACTAAATATAGAAAATTCAGAAGATTTCCAACCCAGGAAAGCAAGAATCATGATTCTAGCATGCATGGTTCAAAAGTTATTGTCATTATTAAATGATTGCTTTTTCGGACGTTTCAGGCGCAGATACGCGTAAAAGAGAGCTTTTGAGCCTGCAAGTCATACTTGTATGAAAACCTGCATAACTCAAAAAGTTGAGCTTATTTCACCAAATCTGCACTAAATATAGAAAATTCAGAAGATTTCCAACCCAGGAAAGCAAGAATCATGATTCTAGCATGCATGGTTCAAAAGTTATTGTCATTATTAAATGATTGCTTTTTCGGACGTTTCAGGCGCAGATACGCGTAAAAGAGAGCTTTTGAGCCTGCAAGTCACACTTGTATGAAAACTTGCATAACTCAAAAAGTTGAGCTTTTTTCACCAAATCTGCACTAAATATAGAAAATTCAGAAGATTTCCAACCCAGGAAAGCAAGAATCATGATTCTAGCATGCATGGTTCAAAAGTTATTGTCATTCTTAAATGATTGCTTTTTCGGACGTTTCAGGCGCAGATACGCGTAAAAGAGGGCTTTTGAGCCTGCAAGTCACACTTGTATGAAAACCTGCATAACTCAAAAAGTTGAGCTTTTTTCACCAAATCTGCACTAAATATAGAAAATTCAGAAGATTTCCAACCCAGGAAAGCAAGAATCATGATTCTAGCATGCATGGTTCAAAAGTTATTGTCATTATTAAATGATTGCTTTTTCGGACGTTTCAGGCGCAGATACGCGTAAAAGAGAGCTTTTGAGCCTGCAAGTCATACTTGTATGAAAACCTGCATAACTCAAAAAGTTGAGCTTATTTCACCAAATCTGCACTAAATATAGAAAATTCAGAAGATTTCCAACCCAGGAAAGCAAGAATCATGATTCTAGCATGCATGGTTCAAAAGTTATTGTCATTATTAAATGATTGCTTTTTCGGACGTTTCAGGCGCAGATACGCGTAAAAGAGAGCTTTTGAGCCTGCAAGTCACACTTGTATGAAAACTTGCATAACTCAAAAAGTTGAGCTTTTTTCACCAAATCTGCACTAAATATAGAAAATTCAGAAGATTTCCAACCCAGGAAAGCAAGAATCATGATTCTAGCATGCATGGTTCAAAAGTTATTGTCATTCTTAAATGATTGCTTTTTCGGACGTTTCAGGCGCAGATACGCGTAAAAGAGGGCTTTTGAGCCTGCAAGTCACACTTGTATGAAAACTTGCATAACTCAAAAAGTTGAGCTTTTTTCACCAAATCTGCACTAAATATAGAAAATTCAGAAGATTTCCAACCCAGGAAAGCAAGAATCATGATTCTAGCATGCATGGTTCAAAAGTTATTGTCATTATTAAATGATTGCTTTTTCGGACGTTTCAGGTGCAGATACGCGTAAAAGAGAGCTTTTGAGCCTGCAAGTCACACTTGTATGAAAACTTGCATAACTCAACTCAAAAAGTTGAGCTTTTTTCACCAAATCTGCACTAAATATAGAAAATTCAGAAGATTTCCAACCCAGGAAAGCAAGAATCATGATTCTAGCATGCATGGTTCAAAAGTTATTGTCATTATTAAATGATTGCTTTTTCGGACGTTTCAGGCGCAGATACGCGTAAAAGAGAGCTTTTGAGCCTGCAAGTCACACTTGTATGAAAACTTGCATAACTCAAAAAGTTGAGCTTTTTTCACCAAATCTGCACTAAATATAGAAAATTCAGAAGATTTCCAACCCAGGAAAGCAAGAATCATGATTCTAGCATGCATGGTTCAAAAGTTATTGTCATTATTAAATGATTGCTTTTTCGGACGTTTCAGGCGCAGATACGCGTAAAAGAGAGCTTTTGAGCCTGCAAGTCACACTTGTATGAAAACCTGCATAACTCAAAAAGTTGAGCTTATTTCACCAAATCTGCACTAAATATAGAAAATTCAGAAGATTTCCAACCCAGAAAAGCAAGAATCATGATTCTAGCATGCATGGTTCAAAAGTTATTGTCATTATTAAATGATTGCTTTTTCGGACGTTTCAGGCGCAGATACGCGTAAAAGAGAGCTTTTGAGCCTGCAAGTCACACTTGTATGAAAACTTGCATAACTCAAAAAGTTGAGCTTTTTTCACCAAATCTGCACTAAATATAAAAAAATTCAGAAGATTTCCAACCCAGGAAAGCAAGAATCATGATTCTAGCATGCATGGTTCAAAAGTTATTGTCATTATTAAATGATTGCTTTTTCGGACGTTTCAGGCGCAGATACGCGTAAAAGAGAGCTTTTGAGCCTGCAAGTCACACTTGTATGAAAACTTGCATAACTCAAAAAGTTGAGCTTTTTTCACCAAATCTGCACTAAATATAAAAAAATTCAGAAGATTTCCAACCCAGGAAAGCAAGAATCATGATTCTAGCATGCATGGTTCAAAAGTTATTGTCATTATTAAATGATTGCTTTTTCGGACGTTTCAGGCGCAGATACGCGTAAAAGAGAGCTTTTGAGCCTGCAAGTCACACTTGTATGAAAACTTGCATAACTCAAAAAGTTGAGCTTTTTTCACCAAATCTGCACTAAATATAGAAAATTCAGAAGATTTCCAACCCAGGAAAGCAAGAATCATGATTCTAGCATGCATGGTTCAAAAGTTATTGTCATTCTTAAATGATTGCTTTTTCGGACGTTTCAGGCGCAGATACGCGTAAAAGAGGGCTTTTGAGCCTGCAAGTCACACTTGTATGAAAACTTGCATAACTCAAAAAGTTGAGCTTTTTTCACCAAATCTGCACTAAATATAGAAAATTCAGAAGATTTCCAACCCAGGAAAGCAAGAATCATGATTCTAGCATGCATGGTTCAAAAGTTATTGTCATTATTAAATGATTGCTTTTTCGGACGTTTCAGGCGCAGATACGCGTAAAAGAGAGCTTTTGAGCCTGCAAGTCATACTTGTATGAAAACCTGCATAACTCAAAAAGTTGAGCTTATTTCACCAAATCTGCACTAAATATAGAAAATTCAGAAGATTTCCAACCCAGGAAAGCAAGAATCATGATTCTAGCATGCATGGTTCAAAAGTTATTGTCATTATTAAATGATTGCTTTTTCGGACGTTTCAGGCGCAGATACGCGTAAAAGAGAGCTTTTGAGCCTGCAAGTCACACTTGTATGAAAACTTGCATAACTCAAAAAGTTGAGCTTTTTTCACCAAATCTGCACTAAATATAGAAAATTCAGAAGATTTCCAACCCAGGAAAGCAAGAATCATGATTCTAGCATGCATGGTTCAAAAGTTATTGTCATTCTTAAATGATTGCTTTTTCGGACGTTTCAGGCGCAGATACGCGTAAAAGAGGGCTTTTGAGCCTGCAAGTCACACTTGTATGAAAACTTGCATAACTCAAAAAGTTGAGCTTTTTTCACCAAATCTGCACTAAATATAGAAAATTCAGAAGATTTCCACCCAGGAAAGCAAGAATCATGATTCTAGCATGCATGGTTCAAA
>NW_028283213.1:0-44780 GCF_059441175.1 Urocampus carinirostris
CTATATTTAGTGCAGATTTGGTGAAAAAAGCTCAACTTTTGGAGTTATGCAAGTTTTCAAACAAGTGTGACTTGCAAGCTCAAAAGCTCTCTTTTACGCGTATCTGCGCCTGAAACGTCCAAAAAAGCAATCATTTAATAATGACAATAACTTTTGAACCATGCATGCTAGAATCATGATTCTTGCTTTCCTGGGTTGGAAATCTTCTGAATTTTCTATATTTAGTGCAGATTTGGTGAAAAAAGCTCAACTTTTTGAGTTATGCAAGTTTTCATACAAGTGTGACTTGCAGGCTCAAAAGCTCTCATTTACGCGTATCTGCGCCTGAAACGTCCGAAAAAGCAATCATTTAATAATGACAATAACTTTTAACCATGCATGCTAGAATCATGATTCTTGCTTTCCTGGGTTGGAAATCTTCTGAATTTTCTATATTTAGTGCAGATTTGGTGAAAAAAGCTCAACTTTTTGAGTTATGCAAGTTTTCATACAAGTGTGACTTGCAGGCTCAAAAGCTCTCTTTTATCCGTATCTGCGCCTGAAACGTCCGAAAAAGCAATCATTTAATAATGACAATAACTTTTGAACCATGCATGCTAGAATCATGATTCTTGCTTTCCTGGGTTGGAAATCTTCTGAATTTCCTATATTTAGTGCAGATTTGGTGAAAAAAGCTCAACTTTTTGAGTTATGCAAGTTTTCATACACGTGGGACTTGCAGGCTCAAAAGCTCTCTTTTACGCGTATCTGCGCTAAAACGTCCGAAAAAGCAATCATTTAATAATGACAATAACTTTTGAACCATGCATGCTAGAATCATGATTCTTGCTTTCCTGGTTGGAAATCTTCTGAATTTTCTATATTTAGTGCAGATTTGGTGAAAAAGCTCAACTTTTTGAGTTATGCAAGTTTTCATACAAGTGTGACTTGCAGGCTCAAAAGCTCTCTGTTACGCGTATCTGCGCCTGAAACGTCCGAAAAATCAATCATTTAATAATGACAATAACTTTTGAACCATGCATGCTAGACTCATGATTCTTGCTTTCCTGGTTGGAAATCTTCTGAATTTTCTATATTTAGTGCAGATTTGGTGAAAAAAGCTCAACTTTTTGAGTTATGCAAGTTTTCATACAAGTGTGACTTGCAGGCTCAAAAGCTCTCTTTTACGCGTATCTGCGCCTGAAACGTCCGAAAAAGCAATCATTTAATAATGACAATAACCTTTGAACCATGCATGCTAGAATCATGACTCTTGCTTTCTGGGTTGGAAATCTTCTGAATTTTCTATATTTAGTGCAGATTTGGTGAAAAAAGCTCAACTTTTGAGTTATGCAAGTTTTCATACAAGTGTGACTTGCAGGCTCAAAAGCTCTCTTTTACGCGTATCTGCGCCTGAAACGTCCGAAAAAGCAATTATTTAATAATGACAATAACTTTTTAACCATGCATGCTAGAATCATGATTCTTGCTTTCCTGGGTTGGAAATCTTCTGAATTTTCTATATTTGGTGAAAAAAGCTCAACTTTTTGAGTTATGCAAGTTTTCATACAAGTGTGACTTGCAGGCTCAAAAGCTCTCTTTTACGCGTATCTGCGCCAGAAACGTCCGAAAAAGCATTCATTTAATAATGACAATAACTTTTTAACCATGCATGCTAGAATCATGATTCTTGCTTTCCTGGGTTGGAAATCTTCTGAATTTTCTATAATTAGTGCAGATTTGGTGAAAAAAGCTCAACTTTTTGAGTTATGCAAGTTTTCATACAAGTGTGACTTGCAGGCTCAAAAGCTCTCTTTTACGCGTATCTGCACCTGAAACGTCCGAAAAAGCAATCATTTATAATGACAATAACTTTTGAACCATGCATGCTAGAATCATGATTCTTGCTTTCCTGGGTTGGAAATCTTCTGAATTTTTATATTTATTGCAGATTTGGTGAAAAAAGCTCAACCTTTGAGTTATGCAAGTTTTCATACAAGTGTGACTTGCAGGCTGAAAGCTCTCTTTAACGCGTATCTGCGCCTGAAACGTCCAAAAAAGCAATCATTTATTAATGACAATAACTTTTGAACCATGCATGCTAGAATCATAATTCTTGCTTTCCTGGTTGGAAATCTTCTAAATTTTCTATATTTAGTGCAGATTTGGTGAAAAAAGCTCAACTTTTTGAGTTATGCAAGTTTTCATACAAGTGTGACTTGCAGGCTGAAAGCTCTCTCTTAAGCGTATCTGCGCCTGAAACGTCCGAAAAAGCAATCATTTAATAATGACAATAACTTTTGAACCATGCATGCTAGAATCATGATTCTTGCTATCCTGGGTTGGAAATCCTCTGAATTTTCTATATTTAGTGCAGATTTGGTGAAAAAAGCTCAACTTTTTGAGTTATGCAAGTTTTCATACAAGTGTGACTTGCAGGCTCAAAAGCTCTCTTTTACGCGTATCTGCGCCTGTGAAACATCCGAAAAAGCAATATTTAATAATGACAATAACTTTTGAACCATGCATGCTAGAATCATGATTCTTGCTTTCCTGGGTTGGAAATCTTCTGAATTTTCTATATTTAGTGCAGATTTGGTGAAAAAAGCTAAACTTTTTGAGTTATGCAAGTTTTCATACAAGTGTGACTTGCAGGCTCAAAAGCTCTCTTTTACGCGTATCTGCGCCTGAAACGTCCGAAAAAGCAATCATTTAATAATGACAATAACTTTTGAACCATGCATGCTAGACTCATGATTCTTGCTTTCCTAGGTTGGAAATCTTCTGAATTTTCTATATTTAGTGCAGATTTGGTGAAAAAAGCTCAACTTTTTGAGTTATGCAAGTTTTCATACAAGTGTGACTTGCAGGCTCAAAAGCTCTCTTTTACGCGTATCTGCGCCTGAAACGTCCGAAAAAGCAATCATTTAATAATGACAATAACCTTTGAACCATGCATGCTAGAATCATGATTCTTGCTTTCCTGGGTTGGAAATCTTCTGAATTTTCTATATTTAGTGCAGATTTGGTGAAAAAAGCTCAACTTTTTGAGTTATGCAAGTTTTCATACAAGTGTGGCTCAAAAGCTCTCTTTTACGCGTATCTGCGCCTGAAACGTCCCGAAAAAGCAATCATTTAATAATGACAATAACCTTTGAACCATGCATGCTGGAATCATGACTCTGGCTTTCCTGGGTTGGAAATCTTCTGAATTTTCTATATTTAGTGCAGATTTGGTGAAAAAAGCTCAACTTTTTGAGTTATGCAAGTTTTCAATACAAGTGTGACTTGCAGGCTCAAAAGCTCTCTTTTACGCGTATCTGCGCCTGAAACGTCCGAAAAAGCAATTATTTAATAATGACAATAACTTTTTAACCATGCATGCTAGAATCATGATTCTTGCTTTCCTGGGTTGGAAATCTTCTGAATTTTCTATATTTGTGTGAAAAAAGCTCAACTTTTTGAGTTATGCAAGTTTTCATACAAGTGTGACTTGCAGGCTCAAAAGCTCTCTTTTACGCGTATCTGCGCCAGAAACGTCCCGAAAAAGCATTCATTTAATAATGACAATAACTTTTTAACCATGCATGCTAGAATCATGATTCTTGCTTTCCTGGGTTGGAAATCTTCTGAATTTTCTATATTTAGTGCAGATTTGGTGAAAAAAGCTCAACTTTTTGAGTTATGCAAGTTTTCATACAAGTGTGACTTGCAGGCTCAAAAGCTCTCTTTTAAACGTATCTGCGCCTGAAACGTCCCGAAAAAGCAATCATTTAATAATGACAATAACTTTTGAACCATGCATGCTAGAATCATGATTCTTGCTTTCCTGGGTTGGAAATCTTCTGAATTTTCTATATTTAGTGCAGATTTGGTGAAAAAAGCTCAACTTTTTGAGTTATGCCAAGTTTTCATACAAGATGTGACTTGCCAGGCTCAAAAGCTCTCTTTTATCCGTATCTGCGCCTGAAACGTCCGAAAAAGCAATCATTTAATAATGACAATAACTTTTGAACCATGCATGCTAGAATCATGATTCTTGCTTTCCTGGGTTGGAAATCTTCTGAATTTTCTATATTTAGTGCAGATTTGGTGAAAAAAGCTCAACTTTTTGAGTTATGCAAGTTTTCATAAAAGTGTGACTTGCAGGCTCAAAAAAGCTCTCTTTTACGCGTATCTGCGCCTGAAACGTCCGAAAAAGCAATCATTTAATAATGACAATAACTTTTGAACCATGCATGCTAGAATCATGATTCTTGCTTTCCTGGGTTGGAAATCTTCTGAATTTTCTATATTTAGTGCAGATTTGGTGAAAAAAGCTCAACTTTTTGAGTTATGCAAGTTTCATACAAGTGTGACTTGCAGGCTCAAAAGCTCTCTCTTAAGCGTATCTGCGCCTGAAACGTCCGAAAAAGCAATCATTTAATAATGACAATAATTTTTGAACCATGCATGCTAGAATCATGATTCTTAATTTCCTGGGTTGGAAATCCTCTGAATTTTCTATATTTAGTGCAGATTTGGTGAAAAAAAGCTCAACTTTTTTGAGTTATGCAAGTTTTCATACAAGTGTGACTTGCAGTCTCAAAAGCTCTCTTTTACGCGTATCTGCTTCTGTGAAACATCCGAAAAAGCAATCATTTAATAATGACAATAACTTTTGAACCATGCATGCTAGAATCATGATTCTTGCTTTCCTGGGTTGGAAATCTTCTGAATTTTCTATATTTAGTGCAGATTTGGTGAAAAAAGCTCAACTTTTTGAGTTATGCAAGTTTTCATACAAGTGTGACTTGCAGGCTCAAAAGCTCTCTTTTACGCGTATCTGCGCCTGAAACGTCCGAAAAAGCAATCATTTAATAATGACAATAACTTTTGAACCATGCATGCTAGAATCATGATTCTTGCTTTCCTGGGTTGGAAATCTTCTGAATTTTCTATATTTAGTGCAGATTTGGTGAAAAAAGCTCAACTTTTTGAGTTATGCAAGTTTTCATACAAGTGCGACTTGCAGGCTCAAAAGCTCTCTTTTACGCGTATCTGCGCCTGAAACGTCCGAAAAAGCAATCATTTAATAATGACAATAACTTTTGAACCATGCATGCTAGAATCATGATTCTTGCTTTCCGGGTTGGAAATCTTCTGAATTTTCTATATTTAGTGCAGATTTGGTGAAAAAAGCTCAACTTTTTGAGTTATGCAAGTTTTCATACAAGTGTGACTTGCAGGCTCAAAAGCTCTCTTAAGCGTATCTGCGCCTGAAACGTGCCCGAAAAAGCAATCATTTAATAATGACAATAACTTTTGAACCATGCATGCTAGAATCATGATTCTTGCTTTCCTGGGTTGGAAATCTTCTGAATTTTCTATATTTAGTGCAGATTTGGTGAAAAAAGCTCAACTTTTTGAGTTATGCAAGTTTTCATACAAGTGTGACTTGCAGGCTCAAAAGCTCTCTTTTACGCGTATCTGCGCATAAAACGTCCAAAAAAGCAATCATTTAATAATGACAATAACTTTTGAACCATGCATGCTAGAATCATGATTCTTGCTTTCCTGGGTTGGAAATCTTCTGAATTTTCTATATTTAGTGCAGATTTGGTTGAAAAAAGCTCAACTTTTTGAGTTATGCAAGTTTTCATACAAGTGTGACTTGCAGGCTCAAAGCTCTCTTTTACGCGTATCTGCGCCTGAAACGTCCAAAAAAGCAATTATTTAATAATGACAATAACTTTTGAACCATGCATGCTAGACTCATGATTCTTGCTTTCCTGGGTTGGAAATCTTCTGAATTTTCTATATTTAGTGCAGATTTGGTGAAAAAAGCTCAACTTTTTGAGTTATGCAAGTTTTCATACAAGTGTGACTTGCAGGTTAAAAAGCTCTCTTTTACGCGTATCTGCGCCTGAAACGTCCGAAAAAGCAATCATTTAATAATGACAATAACCTTTGAACCATGCATGCTAGAATCATGATTCTTGCTTTCCTGTGTTGGAAATCTTCTGAATTTTCTATATTTAGTGCAGATTTGGTGAAAAAAGCTCAACTTTTTGAGTTATGCAAGTTTTCATACAAGTGTGACTTGCAGGCTCAAAAGCTCTCTCTTAAGCGTATCTGCGCCTGAAACGTCCGAAAAAGCAATCATTTAATAATGACAATAACTTTTGAACCATGCATGCTAGAATCATGATTCTTAATTTCCTGGGTTGGAAATCCTCTGAATTTTCTATATTTAGTGCAGATTTGGTGAAAAAAGCTCAACTTTTTGAGTTATGCAAGTTTTCATACAAGTGTGACTTGCAGGCTCAAAAGCTCTCTTTTACGCGTATCTGCTTCTGTGAAACATTCGAAAAAGCAATCATTTAATAATGACAATAACTTTTGAACCATGCATGCTAGAATCATGATTCTTGCTTTCCTGGGTTGGAAATCTTCTGAATTTTCTATATTTAGTGCAAATTTGGTGAAAAAAGCTCAACTTTTTGAGTTATGCAAGTTTTCATAAAAGTGTGACTTGCAGGCTGGAAAGCCCATTTTTAAGCTTATCTGCGCCTGAAACGTCCGAAAAAGCAATCATTTAATAATGACAATAACTTTGGAACCATGCATGCTAGAATCATAATTCTTGCTTTTCTAGGTTGGAAATCTTCTGAATTTTCTATATTTAGTGCAGATTTGGTGAAAAAAGCTCAAGTTTTTGAGTTATGCAAGTTTTCATAAAAGTGTGACTTGCAGGCTGGAAAGCCCAATCTTGCACTTCTCTGAGCCTAAAACGTCCGAAAAAGCAATCATTTAATAATGACAATAACTTTTGAACCATGCATGCTAGAATCATAAATCTTGCTTTCCTGGGTTGGAAATCTTCTGAATTTTCTATATTTAGTGCAGATTTGGTGAAAAAAGCTCAACTTTTTGAGTTATGCAAGTTTTCATAAAAGTGTGACTTGCAGGCTGGAAAGCCCATTTTTAAGCTTATCTGCGCCTGAAACGTCCGAAAAAGCAATCATTTAATAATGACAATAACTTTTGAACCATGCATGCTAGAATCATAAATCTTGCTTTCCTGGGTTGGAAATCTTCTGAATTTTCTATATTTAGTGCAGATTTGGTGAAAAAAGCTCAACTTTTTGAGTTATGCAAGTTTTCATAAAAGTGTGACTTGCAGGCTGGAAAGCCCATTTTTAAGCTTATCTGCGCCTGAAACGTCCGAAAAAGCAATCATTTAATAATGACAATAACTTTTGAACCATGCATGCTAGAATCATAAATCTTGCTTTCCTGGGTTGGAAATCTTCTGAATTTTCTATATTTAGTGCAGATTTGGTGAAAAAAGCTCAACTTTTTGAGTTATGCAAGTTTTCATAAAAGTGTGACTTGCAGGCTGTAAAGCCCATTTTTAAGCTTATCTGCGCCTGAAACGTCCGAAAAAGCAATCATTTAATAATGACAATAACTTTGGAACCATGCATGCTAGAATCATAATTCTTGCTTTTCTAGGTTGGAAATCTTCTGAATTTTCTATATTTAGTGCAGATTTGGTGAAAAAAGCTCAACTTTTTGAGTTATGCAAGTTTTCATAAAAGTGTGACTTGCAGGCTGGAAAGCCCATTTTTAAGCTTATCTGCGCCTGAAACGTCCGAAAAAGCAATCATTTAATAATGACAATAACTTTGGAACCATGCATGCTAGAATCATAATTCTTGCTTTTCTAGGTTGGAAATCTTCTGAATTTTCT
Organism: Urocampus carinirostris; assembly: GCF_059441175.1. Classification (NCBI taxonomy): domain Eukaryota; kingdom Metazoa; phylum Chordata; class Actinopteri; order Syngnathiformes; family Syngnathidae; genus Urocampus; species Urocampus carinirostris. Next base: position 7,715 of record NW_028283213.1, read on the forward strand.
ATATTTAGTGCAGATTTGGTGAAAAAAGCTCAAGTTTTTGAGTTATGCAAGTTTTCATAAAAGTGTGACTTGCAGGCTGGAAAGCCCAATCTTGCACTTCTCTGAGCCTAAAACGTCCGAAAAAGCAATCATTTAATAATGACAATAACTTTTGAACCATGCATGCTAGAATCATAAATCTTGCTTTCCTGGGTTGGAAATCTTCTGAATTTTCTATATTTAGTGCAGATTTGGTGAAAAAAGCTCAACTTTTTGAGTTATGCAAGTTTTCATAAAAGTGTGACTTGCAGGCTGGAAAGCCCATTTTTAAGCTTATCTGCGCCTGAAACGTCCGAAAAAGCAATCATTTAATAATGACAATAACTTTTGAACCATGCATGCTAGAATCATAAATCTTGCTTTCCTGGGTTGGAAATCTTCTGAATTTTCTATATTTAGTGCAGATTTGGTGAAAAAAGCTCAACTTTTTGAGTTATGCAAGTTTTCATAAAAGTGTGACTTGCAGGCTGGAAAGCCCATTTTTAAGCTTATCTGCGCCTGAAACGTCCGAAAAAGCAATCATTTAATAATGACAATAACTTTTGAACCATGCATGCTAGAATCATAAATCTTGCTTTCCTGGATTGGAAATCTTCTGAATTTTCTATATTTAGTGCAGATTTGGTGAAAAAAGCTCAACTTTTTGAGTTATGCAAGTTTTCATAAAAGTGTGACTTGCAGGCTGGAAAGCCCATTTTTAAGCTTATCTGCGCCTGAAACGTCCGAAAAAGCAATCATTTAATAATGACAATAACTTTGGAACCATGCATGCTAGAATCATAATTCTTGCTTTTCTAGGTTGGAAATCTTCTGAATTTTCTATATTTAGTGCAGATTTGGTGAAAAAAGCTCAAGTTTTTTGAGTTATGCAAGTTTTCATAAAAGTGTGACTTGCATGCTGGAAAGCCCATTTTTGCACTTCTCTGAGCCTAAAACGTCCGAAAAAGCAATCATTTAATAATGACAATAACTTTTGAACCATGCATGCTAGAATCATAAATCTTGCTTTCCTGGGTTGGAAATCTTCTGAATTTTCTATATTTAGTGCAGATTTGGTGAAAAAAGCTCAACTTTTTGAGTTATGCAAGTTTTCATAAAAGTGTGACTTGCAGGCTGGAAAGCCCATTTTTAAGCTTATCTGCGCCTGAAACGTCCGAAAACGCAATCATTTAATAATGACAATAACTTTTGAACCATGCATGCTAGAATCATAATTCTTGCTTTCCTGGGTTGGAAATCTTCTGAATTTTCTATATTTAGTGCAGATTTGGTGAAAAAAGCTCAACTTTTTGAGTTATGCAAGTTTTCATAAAAGTGTGACTTGCAGGCTGGAAAGCCCATTTTTAAGCTTATCTGCGCCTGAAACGTCCGAAAAAGCAATCATTTAATAATGACAATAACTTTTGAACCATGCATGCTAGAATCATAAATCTTGCTTTCCTGGGTTGGAAATCTTCTGAATTTTCTATATTTAGTGCAGATTTGGTGAAAAAAGCTCAACTTTTTGAGTTATGCAAGTTTTCATAAAAGTGTGACTTGCAGGCTGGAAAGCCCATTTTTAAGCTTATCTGCGCCTGAAACGTCCGAAAAAGCAATCATTTAATAATGACAATAACTTTTGAACCATGCATGCTAGAATCATAATTCTTGCTTTCCTGGGTTGGAAATCTTCTGAATTTTCTATATTTAGTGCAGATTTGGTGAAAAAAGCTCAACTTTTTGAGTTATGCAAGTTTTCATAAAAGTGTGACTTGCAGGCTGGAAAGCCCATTTTTAAGCTTATCTGCGCCTGAAACGTCCGAAAAAGCAATCATTTAATAATGACAATAACTTTGGAACCATGCATGCTAGAATCATAATTCTTGCTTTTCTAGGTTGGAAATCTTCTGAATTTTCTATATTTAGTGCAGATTTGGTGAAAAAAGCTCAAGTTTTTGAGTTATGCAAGTTTTCATAAAAGTGTGACTTGCATGCTGGAAAGCCCATTTTTGCACTTCTCTGAGCCTAAAACGTCCGAAAAAGCAATCATTTAATAATGACAATAACTTTTGAACCATGCATGCTAGAATCATAAATCTTGCTTTCCTGGGTTGGAAATCTTCTGAATTTTCTATATTTAGTGCAGATTTGGTGAAAAAAGCTCAACTTTTTGAGTTATGCAAGTTTTCATAAAAGTGTGACTTGCAGGCTGGAAAGCCCATTTTTAAGCTTATCTGCGCCTGAAACGTCCGAAAAAGCAATCATTTAATAATGACAATAACTTTTGAACCATGCATGCTAGAATCATAATTCTTGCTTTCCTGGGTTGGAAATCTTCTGAATTTTCTATATTTAGTGCAGATTTGGTGAAAAAAGCTCAACTTTTTGAGTTATGCAAGTTTTCATAAAAGTGTGACTTGCAGGCTGGAAAGCCCATTTTTAAGCTTATCTGCGCCTGAAACGTCCGAAAAAGCAATCATTTAATAATGACAATAACTTTGGAACCATGCATGCTAGAATCATAATTCTTGCTTTTCTAGGTTGGAAATCTTCTGAATTTTCTATATTTAGTGCAGATTTGGTGAAAAAAGCTCAAGTTTTTGAGTTATGCAAGTTTTCATAAAAGTGTGACTTGCAGGCTGGAAAGCCCATTTTTGCACTTCTCTGAGCCTAAAACGTCCGAAAAAGCAATCATTTAATAATGACAATAACTTTTGAATCATGCATGCTAGAATCATAAATCTTGCTTTCCTGGGTTGGAAATCTTCTGAATTTTCTATATTTAGTGCAGATTTGGTGAAAAAAGCTCAACTTTTTGAGTTATGCAAGTTTTCATAAAAGTGTGACTTGCAGGCTGGAAAGCCCATTTTTAAGCTTATCTGCGCCTGAAACGTCCGAAAAAGCAATCATTTAATAATGACAATAACTTTTGAACCATGCATGCTAGAATCATAAATCTTGCTTTCCTGGGTTGGAAATCTTCTGAATTTTCTATATTTAGTGCAGATTTGGTGAAAAAAGCTCAACTTTTTGAGTTATGCAAGTTTTCATAAAAGTGTGACTTGCAGGCTGGAAAGCCAAATTTTTAAGCTTATCTGCGCCTGAAACGTCCGAAAAAGCAATTATTTAATAATGACAATAACTTTTGAACCATGCATGCTAGAATCATAAATCTTGCTTTCCTGGGTTGGAAATCTTCTGAATTTTCTATATTTAGTGCAGATTTGGTGAAAAAAGCTCAACTTTTTGAGTTATGCAAGTTTTCATAAAAGTGTGACTTGCAGGCTGGAAAGCCCATTTTTAAGCTTATCTGCGCCTGAAACGTCCGAAAAAGCAATCATTTAATAATGACAATAACTTTTGAACCATGCATGCTAGAATCATAATTCTTGCTTTCCTGGGTTGGAAATCTTCTGAATTTTCTATATTTAGTGCAGATTTGGTGAAAAAAGCTCAACTTTTTGAGTTATGCAAGTTTTCATAAAAGTGTGACTTGCAGGCTGGAAAGCCCATTTTTGCACTTCTCTGAGCCTAAAACGTCCGAAAAAGCAATCATTTAATAATGACAATAACTTTTGAACCATGCATGCTAGAATCATAAATCTTGCTTTCCTGGGTTGGAAATCTTCTGAATTTTCTATATTTAGTGCAAATTTGGTGAAAAAAGCTCAACTTTTTGAGTTATGCAAGTTTTCATAAAAGTGTGACTTGCAGGCTGGAAAGCCCATTTTTAAGCTTATCTGCGCCTGAAACGTCCGAAAAAGCAATCATTTAATAATGACAATAACTTTGGAACCATGCATGCTAGAATCATAAATCTTGCTTTCCTGGGTTGGAAATCTTCTGAATTTTCTATATTTAGTGCAGATTTGGTGAAAAAAGCTCAACTTTTTGAGTTATGCAAGTTTTCATAAAAGTGTGACTTGCAGGCTGGAAAGCCCATTTTTAAGCTTATCTGCGCCTGAAACGTCCGAAAAAGCAATCATTTAATAATGACAATAACTTTTGAACCATGCATGCTAGAATCATAAATCTTGCTTTCCTGGGTTGGAAATCTTCTGAATTTTCTATATTTAGTGCAGATTTGGTGAAAAAAGCTCAAGTTTTTGAGTTATGCAAGTTTTCATAAAAGTGTGACTTGCAGGCTGGAAAGCCCATTTTTAAGCTTATCTGCGCCTGAAACGTCCGAAAAAGCAATCATTTAATAATGACAATAACTTTTGAAACATGCATGCTAGAATCATAATTCTTGCTTTCCTGGGTTGGAAATCTTCTGAATTTTCTATATTTAGTGCAGATTTGGTGAAAAAAGCTCAACTTTTTGAGTTATGCAAGTTTTCATAAAAGTGTGACTTGCAGGCTGGAAAGCCCATTTTTAAGCTTATCTGCGCCTGAAACGTCCGAAAAAGCAATCATTTAATAATGACAATAACTTTGGAACCATGCATGCTAGAATCATAATTCTTGCTTTTCTAGGTTGGAAATCTTCTGAATTTTCTATATTTAGTGCAGATTTGGTGAAAAAAGCTCAAGTTTTTGAGTTATGCAAGTTTTCATAAAAGTGTGACTTGCAGGCTGGAAAGCCCATTTTTGCACTTCTCTGAGCCTAAAACGTCCGAAAAAGCAATCATTTAATAATGACAATAACTTTTGAATCATGCATGCTAGAATCATAATTCTTGCTTTCCTGGGTTGGAAATCTTCTGAATTTTCTATATTTAGTGCAGATTTGGTGAAAAAAGCTCAACTTTTTGAGTTATGCAAGTTTTCATAAAAGTGTGACTTGCAGGCTGGAAAGCCCATTTTTAAGCTTATCTGCGCCTGAAACGTCCGAAAAAGCAATCATTTAATAATGACAATAACTTTTGAACCATGCATGCTAGAATCATAAATCTTGCTTTCCTGGGTTGGAAATCTTCTGAATTTTCTATATTTAGTGCAGATTTGGTGAAAAAAGCTCAACTTTTTGAGTTATGCAAGTTTTCATAAAAGTGTGACTTGCAGGCTGGAAAGCCCATTTTTGCACTTCTCTGAGCCTAAAACGTCCGAAAAAGCAATCATTTAATAAATGACAATAACTTTTGAATCATGCATGCTAGAATCATAAATCTTGCTTTCCTGGGTTGGAAATCTTCTGAATTTTCTATATTTAGTGCAGATTTGGTGAAAAAAGCTCAACTTTTTTGAGTTATGCAAGTTTTCCTAAAAGTGTGACTTGCAGGCTGGAAAGCCCATTTTTAAGCTTATCTGCGCTGAAACGTCCGAAAAAGCAATCATTTAATAATGACAATAACTTTTGAACCATGCATGCTAGAATCATAAATCTTGCTTTCCTGGGTTGGAAATCTTCTGAATTTTCTATATTTAGTGCAGATTTGGTGAAAAAAAGCTCAACTTTTTGAGTTATGCAAGTTTACATAATAAGTGTGACTTGCAGGCTGGAAAGCCAAATTTTTAGCTTATCTGCGCCTGAAACGTCCGAAAAAGCAATTATTTAATAATGACAATAACTTTTGAACCATGCATGCTAGAATCATAAATCTTGCTTTCCTGGGTTGGAAATCTTCTGAATTTTCTATATTTAGTGCAGATTTGGTGAAAAAAGCTCAACTTTTTGAGTTATGCAAGTTTTCATAAAAGTGTGACTTGCAGGCTGGAAAGCCCATTTTTAAGCTTATCTGCGCCTGAAACGTCCGAAAAAGCAATCATTTAATAATGACAATAACTTTTGAACCATGCATGCTAGAATCATAATTCTTGCTTTCCTGGGTTGGAAATCTTCTGAATTTTCTATATTTAGTGCAGATTTGGGGAAAAAAGCTCAACTTTTTGAGTTATGCAAGTTTTCATAAAAGTGTGACTTGCAGGCTGGAAAGCCCATTTTTGCACTTCTCTGAGCCTAAAACGTCCGAAAAAGCAATCATTTAATAATGACAATAACTTTTGAACCATGCATGCTAGAATCATAAATCTTGCTTTCCTGGGTTGGAAATCTTCTGAATTTTCTATATTTAGTGCAAATTTGGTGAAAAAAGCTCAACTTTTTGAGTTATGCAAGTTTTCATAAAAGTGTGACTTGCAGGCTGGAAAGCCCATTTTTAAGCTTATCTGCGCCTGAAACGTCCGAAAAAGCAATCATTTAATAATGACAATAACTTTTGAACCATGCATGCTAGAATCATAAATCTTGCTTTCCTGGGTTGGAAATCTTCTGAATTTTCTATATTTAGTGCAGATTTGGTGAAAAAAGCTCAACTTTTTGAGTTATGCAAGTTTTCATAAAAGTGTGACTTGCAGGCTGGAAAGCCCATTTTTAAGCTTATCTGCGCCTGAAACGTCCGAAAAAGCAATCATTTAATAATGACAATAACTTTTGAACCATGCATGCTAGAATCATAAATCTTGCTTTCCTGGGTTGGAAATCTTCTGAATTTTCTATATTTAGTGCAGATTTGGTGAAAAAAGCTCAACTTTTTGAGTTATGCAAGTTTTCATAAAAGTGTGACTTGCAGGCTGGAAAGCCCATTTTTAAGCTTATCTGCGCCTGAAACGTCCGAAAAAGCAATCATTTAATAATGACAATAACTTTTGAAACATGCATGCTAGAATCATAATTCTTGCTTTCCTGGGTTGGAAATCTTCTGAATTTTCTATATTTAGTGCAGATTTGGTGAAAAAAGCTCAACTTTTTGAGTTATGCAAGTTTTCATAAAAGTGTGACTTGCAGGCTGGAAAGCCCATTTTTAAGCTTATCTGCGCCTGAAACGTCCGAAAAAGCAATCATTTAATAATGACAATAACTTTGGAACCATGCATGCTAGAATCATAATTCTTGCTTTTCTAGGTTGGAAATCTTCTGAATTTTCTATATTTAGTGCAGATTTGGTGAAAAAAGCTCAAGTTTTTGAGTTATGCAAGTTTTCATAAAAGTGTGACTTGCAGGCTGGAAAGCCCATTTTTGCACTTCTCTGAGCCTAAAACGTCCGAAAAAGCAATCATTTAATAATGACAATAACTTTTGAACCATGCATGCTAGAATCATAAATCTTGCTTTCCTGGGTTGGAAATCTTCTGAATTTTCTATATTTAGTGCAGATTTGGTGAAAAAAGCTCAACTTTTTGAGTTATGCAAGTTTTCATAAAAGTGTGACTTGCAGGCTGGAAAGCCCATTTTTAAGCTTATCTGCGCCTGAAACGTCCGAAAAAGCAATCATTTAATAATGACAATAACTTTTGAACCATGCATGCTAGAATCATAAATCTTGCTTTCCTGGGTTGGAAATCTTCTGAATTTTCTATATTTAGTGCAGATTTGGTGAAAAAAGCTAAACTTTTTGAGTTATGCAAGTTTTCATAAAAGTGTGACTTGCAGGCTGTAAAGCCCATTTTTAAGCTTTTCTGCGCCTGAAACGTCCGAAAAAGCAATCATTTAATAATGACAATAACTTTTGAACCATGCATGCTAGAATCATAATTCTTGCTTTCCTGGGTTGGAAATCTTCTGAATTTTCTATATTTAGTGCAGATTTGGTGAAAAAAGCTCAACTTTTTGAGTTATGCAAGTTTTCATAAAAGTGTGACTTGCAGGCTGGAAAGCCCATTTTTAAGCTTATCTGCGCCTGAAACGTCCGAAAAAGCAATCATTTAATAATGACAATAACTTTGGAACCATGCATGCTAGAATCATAATTCTTGCTTTTCTAGGTTGGAAATCTTCTGAATTTTCTATATTTAGTGCAGATTTGGTGAAAAAAGCTCAAGTTTTTGAGTTATGCAAGTTTTCATAAAAGTGTGACTTGCAGGCTGGAAAGCCCATTTTTGCACTTCTCTGAGCCTAAAACGTCCGAAAAAGCAATCATTTAATAATGACAATAACTTTTGAATCATGCATGCTAGAATCATAAATCTTGCTTTCCTGGGTTGGAAATCTTCTGAATTTTCTATATTTAGTGCAGATTTGGTGAAAAAAGCTCAACTTTTTGAGTTATGCAAGTTTTCATAAAAGTGTGACTTGCAGGCTGGAAAGCCCATTTTTAAGCTTATCTGCGCCTGAAACGTCCGAAAAAGCAATCATTTAATAATGACAATAACTTTTGAACCATGCATGCTAGAATCATAAATCTTGCTTTCCTGGGTTGGAAATCTTCTGAATTTTCTATATTTAGTGCAGATTTGGTGAAAAAAGCTCAACTTTTTGAGTTATGCAAGTTTTCATAAAAGTGTGACTTGCAGGCTGGAAAGCCAAATTTTTAAGCTTATCTGCGCCTGAAACGTCCGAAAAAGCAATTATTTAATAATGACAATAACTTATGAACCATGCATGCTAGAATCATAAATCTTGCTTTCCTGGGTTGGAAATCTTCTGAATTTTCTATATTTAGTGCAGATTTGGTGAAAAAAGCTCAACTTTTTGAGTTATGCAAGTTTTCATAAAAGTGTGACTTGCAGGCTGGAAAGCCCATTTTTAAGCTTATCTGCGCCTGAAACGTCCGAAAAAGCAATCATTTAATAATGACAATAACTTTTGAACCATGCATGCTAGAATCATAATTCTTGCTTTCCTGGGTTGGAAATCTTCTGAATTTTCTATATTTAGTGCAGATTTGGTGAAAAAAGCTCAACTTTTTGAGTTATGCAAGTTTTCATAAAAGTGTGACTTGCAGGCTGGAAAGCCCATTTTTGCACTTCTCTGAGCCTAAAACGTCCGAAAAAGCAATCATTTAATAATGACAATAACTTTTGAACCATGCATGTTAGAATCATAAATCTTGCTTTCCTGGGTTGGAAATCTTCTGAATTTTCTATATTTAGTGCAGATTTGGTGAAAAAAGCTCAACTTTTTGAGTTATGCAAGTTTTCATAAAAGTGTGACTTGCAGGCTGGAAAGCCCATTTTTAAGCTTATCTGCGCCTGAAACGTCCGAAAAAGCAATCATTTAATAATGACAATAACTTTTGAACCATGCATGCTAGAATCATAAATCTTGCTTTCCTGGGTTGGAAATCTTCTGAATTTTCTATATTTAGTGCAGATTTGGTGAAAAAAGCTCAACTTTTTGAGTTATGCAAGTTTTCATAAAAGTGTGACTTGCAGGCTGGAAAGCCCATTTTTAAGCTTATCTGCGCCTGAAACGTCCGAAAAAGCAATCATTTAATAATGACAATAACTTTTGAACCATGCATGCTAGAATCATAAATCTTGCTTTCCTGGGTTGGAAATCTTCTGAATTTTCTATATTTAGTGCAGATTTGGTGAAAAAAGCTCAACTTTTTGAGTTATGCAAGTTTTCATAAAAGTGTGACTTGCAGGCTGGAAAGCCCATTTTTAAGCTTATCTGCGCCTGAAACGTCCGAAAAAGCAATCATTTAATAATGACAATAACTTTTGAAACATGCATGCTAGAATCATAATTCTTGCTTTCCTGGGTTGGAAATCTTCTGAATTTTCTATATTTAGTGCAGATTTGGTGAAAAAAGCTCAACTTTTTGAGTTATGCAAGTTTTCATAAAAGTGTGACTTGCAGGCTGGAAAGCCCATTTTTAAGCTTATCTGCGCCTGAAACGTCCGAAAAAGCAATCATTTAATAATGACAATAACTTTGGAACCATGCATGCTAGAATCATAATTCTTGCTTTTCTAGGTTGGAAATCTTCTGAATTTTCTATATTTAGTGCAGATTTGGTGAAAAAAGCTCAAGTTTTTGAGTTATGCAAGTTTTCATAAAAGTGTGACTTGCAGGCTGGAAAGCCCATTTTTGCACTTCTCTGAGCCTAAAACGTCCGAAAAAGCAATCATTTAATAATGACAATAACTTTTGAACCATGCATGCTAGAATCATAAATCTTGCTTTCCTGGGTTGGAAATCTTCTGAATTTTCTATATTTAGTGCAGATTTGGTGAAAAAAGCTCAACTTTTTGAGTTATGCAAGTTTTCATAAAAGTGTGACTTGCAGGCTGGAAAGCCCATTTTTAAGCTTATCTGCGCCTGAAACGTCCAAAAAAGCAATCATTTAATAATTACAATAACTTTTGAACCATGCATGCTAGAATCATAAATCTTGCTTTCCTGGGTTGGAAATCTTCTGAATTTTCTATATTTAGTGCAGATTTGGTGAAAAAAGCTCAACTTTTTGAGTTATGCAAGTTTTCATAAAAGTGTGACTTGCAGGCTGTAAAGCCCATTTTTAAGCTTTTCTGCGCCTGAAACGTCCGAAAAAGCAATCATTTAATAATGACAATAACTTTTGAACCATGCATGCTAGAATCATAATTCTTGCTTTCCTGGGTTGGAAATCTTCTGAATTTTCTATATTTAGTGCAGATTTGGTGAAAAAAGCTCAACTTTTTGAGTTATGCAAGTTTTCATAAAAGTGTGACTTGCAGGCTGGAAAGCCCATTTTTAAGCTTATCTGCGCCTGAAACGTCCGAAAAAGCAATCATTTAATAATGACAATAACTTTTGAACCATGCATGCTAGAATCATAAATCTTGCTTTCCTGGGTTGGAAATCTTCTGAATTTTCTATATTTAGTGCAGATTTGGTGAAAAAAGCTCAACTTTTTGAGTTATGCAAGTTTTCATAAAAGTGTGACTTGCAGGCTGGAAAGCCCATTTTTAAGCTTATCTGCGCCTGAAACGTCCGAAAAAGCAATCATTTAATAATGACAATAACTTTTGAACCATGCATGCTAGAATCATAAATCTTGCTTTCCTGGGTTGGAAATCTTCTGAATTTTCTATATTTAGTGCAGATTTGGTGAAAAAAGCTCAACTTTTTGAGTTATGCAAGTTTTCATAAAAGTGTGACTTGCAGGCTGGAAAGCCCATTTTTAAGCTTATCTGCGCCTGAAACGTCCGAAAAAGCAATCATTTAATAATGACAATAACTTTTGAACCATGCATGCTAGAATCATAAATCTTGCTTTCCTGGGTTGGAAATCTTCTGAATTTTCTATATTTAGTGCAGATTTGGTGAAAAAAGCTCAACTTTTTGAGTTATGCAAGTTTTCATAAAAGTGTGACTTGCAGGCTGGAAAGCCCATTTTTAAGCTTATCTGCGCCTGAAACGTCCGAAAAAGCAATCATTTAATAATGACAATAACTTTTGAACCATGCATGCTAGAATCATAAATCTTGCTTTCCTGGGTTGGAAATCTTCTGAATTTTCTATATTTAGTGCAGATTTGGTGAAAAAAGCTCAACTTTTTGAGTTATGCAAGTTTTCATAAAAGTGTGACTTGCAGGCTGGAAAGCCCATTTTTGCACTTCTCTGAGCCTAAAACGTCCGAAAAAGCAATCATTTAATAATGACAATAACTTTTGAAACATGCATGCTAGAATCATAATTCTTGCTTTCCTGGGTTGGAAATCTTCTGAATTTTCTATATTTAGTGCAGATTTGGTGAAAAAAGCTCAACTTTTTGAGTTATGCAAGTTTTCATAAAAGTGTGACTTGCAGGCTGGAAAGCCCATTTTTAAGCTTATCTGCGCCTGAAACGTCAGAAAAAGCAATCATTTAATAATGACAATAACTTTTGAACCATGCATGCTAGAATCATAATTCTTGCTTTCCTGGGTTGGAAATCTTCTGAATTTTCTATATTTAGTGCAGATTTGGTGAAAAAAGCTCAACTTTTTGAGTTATGCAAGTTTTCATAAAAGTGTGACTTGCAGGCTGGAAAGCCCATTTTTAAGCTTATCTGCGCCTGAAACGTCCGAAAAAGCAATCATTTAATAATGACAATAACTTTGGAACCATGCATGCTAGAATCATAATTCTTGCTTTTCTAGGTTGGAAATCTTCTGAATTTTCTATATTTAGTGCAGATTTGGTGAAAAAAGCTCAAGTTTTTGAGTTATGCAAGTTTTCATAAAAGTGTGACTTGCAGGCTGGAAAGCCCATTTTTGCACTTCTCTGAGCCTAAAACGTCCGAAAAAGCAATCATTTAATAATGACAATAACTTTTGAACCATGCATGCTAGAATCATAAATCTTGCTTTCCTGGGTTGGAAATCTTCTGAATTTTCTATATTTAGTGCAGATTTGGTGAAAAAAGCTCAACTTTTTGAGTTATGCAAGTTTTCATAAAAGTGTGACTTGCAGGCTGGAAAGCCCATTTTTAAGCTTTTCTGCGCCTGAAACGTCCGAAAAAGCAATCATTTAATAATGACAATAACTTTTGAACCATGCATGCTAGAATCATAATTCTTGCTTTCCTGGGTTGGAAATCTTCTGAATTTTCTATATTTAGTGCAGATTTGGTGAAAAAAGCTCAACTTTTTGAGTTATGCAAGTTTTCATAAAAGTGTGACTTGCAGGCTGGAAAGCCCATTTTTAAGCTTATCTGCGCCTGAAACGTCCGAAAAAGCAATCATTTAATAATGACAATAACTTTGGAACCATGGATGCTAGAATCATAATTCTTGCTTTTCTAGGTTGGATATCTTCTGAATTTTCTGTATTTAGTGCAGATTTGGTGAAAAAAGCTCAAGTTTTTGAGTTATGCAAGTTTTCATAAAAGTGTGACTTGCAGGCTGGAAAGCCCATTTTTAAGCTTATCTGCGCCTGAAACGTCCGAAAAAGCAATCATTTAATAATGACAATAACTTTTGAACCATGCATGCTAGAATCATAAATCTTGCTTTCCTGGGTTGGAAATCTTCTGAATTTTCTATATTTAGTGCAGATTTGGTGAAAAAAGCTCAACTTTTTGAGTTATGCAAGTTTTCATAAAAGTGTGACTTGCAGGCTGGAAAGCCCATTTTTAAGCTTATCTGCGCCTGAAACGTCCGAAAAAGCAATCATTTAATAATGACAATAACTTTTGAACCATGCATGCTAGAATCATAAATCTTGCTTTCCTGGGTTGGAAATCTTCTGAATTTTCTATATTTAGTGCAGATTTGGTGAAAAAAGCTCAACTTTTTGAGTTATGCAAGTTTTCATAAAAGTGTGACTTGCAGGCTGGAAAGCCCATTTTTAAGCTTATCTGCGCCTGAAACGTCCGAAAAAGCAATCATTTAATAATGACAATAACTTTTGAACCATGCATGCTAGAATCATAAATCTTGCTTTCCTGGGTTGGAAATCTTCTGAATTTTCTATATTTAGTGCAGATTTGGTGAAAAAAGCTCAACTTTTTGAGTTATGCAAGTTTTCATAAAAGTGTGACTTGCAGGCTGGAAAGCCCATTTTTAAGCTTATCTGCGCCTGAAACGTCCGAAAAAGCAATCATTTAATAATGACAATAACTTTTGAACCATGCATGCTAGAATCATAAATCTTGCTTTCCTGGGTTGGAAATCTTCTGAATTTTCTATATTTAGTGCAGATTTGGTGAAAAAAGCTCAACTTTTTGAGTTATGCAAGTTTTCATAAAAGTGTGACTTGCAGGCTGGAAAGCCCATTTTTGCACTTCTCTGAGCCTAAAACGTCCGAAAAAGCAATCATTTAATAATGACAATAACTTTTGAAACATGCATGCTAGAATCATAATTCTTGCTTTCCTGGGTTGGAAATCTTCTGAATTTTCTATATTTAGTGCAGATTTGGTGAAAAAAGCTCAACTTTTTGAGTTATGCAAGTTTTCATAAAAGTGTGACTTGCAGGCTGGAAAGCCCATTTTTAAGCTTATCTGCGCCTGAAACGTCAGAAAAAGCAATCATTTAATAATGACAATAACTTTTGAACCATGCATGCTAGAATCATAATTCTTGCTTTCCTGGGTTGGAAATCTTCTGAATTTTCTATATTTAGTGCAGATTTGGTGAAAAAAGCTCAACTTTTTGAGTTATGCAAGTTTTCATAAAAGTGTGACTTGCAGGCTGGAAAGCCCATTTTTAAGCTTATCTGCGCCTGAAACGTCCGAAAAAGCAATCATTTAATAATGACAATAACTTTGGAACCATGCATGCTAGAATCATAATTCTTGCTTTTCTAGGTTGGAAATCTTCTGAATTTTCTATATTTAGTGCAGATTTGGTGAAAAAAGCTCAAGTTTTTGAGTTATGCAAGTTTTCATAAAAGTGTGACTTGCAGGCTGGAAAGCCCATTTTTGCACTTCTCTGAGCCTAAAACGTCCGAAAAAGCAATCATTTAATAATGACAATAACTTTTGAACCATGCATGCTAGAATCATAAATCTTGCTTTCCTGGGTTGGAAATCTTCTGAATTTTCTATATTTAGTGCAGATTTGGTGAAAAAAGCTCAACTTTTTGAGTTATGCAAGTTTTCATAAAAGTGTGACTTGCAGGCTGGAAAGCCCATTTTTAAGCTTATCTGCGCCTGAAACGTCCGAAAAAGCAATCATTTAATAATGACAATAACTTTTGAACCATGCATGCTAGAATCATAAATCTTGCTTTCCTGGGTTGGAAATCTTCTGAATTTTCTATATTTAGTGCAGATTTGGTGAAAAAAGCTCAACTTTTTGAGTTATGCAAGTTTTCATAAAAGTGTGACTTGCAGGCTGTAAAGCCCATTTTTAAGCTTTTCTGCGCCTGAAACGTCCGAAAAAGCAATCATTTAATAATGACAATAACTTTGGAACCATGCATGCTAGAATCATAATTCTTGCTTTTCTAGGTTGGAAATCTTCTGAATTTTCTATATTTAGTGCAGATTTGGTGAAAAAAGCTCAAGTTTTTGAGTTATGCAAGTTTTCATAAAAGTGTGACTTGCAGGCTGGAAAGCCCATTTTTGCACTTCTCTGAGCCTAAAACGTCCGAAAAAGCAATCATTTAATAATGACAATAACTTTTGAACCATGCATGCTAGAATCATAAATCTTGCTTTCCTGGGTTGGAAATCTTCTGAATTTTCTATATTTAGTGCAGATTTGGTGAAAAAAGCTCAACTTTTTGAGTTATGCAAGTTTTCATAAAAGTGTGACTTGCAGGCTGGAAAGCCCATTTTTGCACTTCTCTGAGCCTAAAACGTCCGAAAAAGCAATCATTTAATAATGACAATAACTTTTGAACCATGCATGCTAGAATCATAAATCTTGCTTTCCTGGGTTGGAAATCTTCTGAATTTTCTATATTTAGTGCAGATTTGGTGAAAAAAGCTCAACTTTTTGAGTTATGCAAGTTTTCATAAAAGTGTGACTTGCAGGCTGGAAAGCCCATTTTTAAGCTTATCTGCGCCTGAAACGTCCGAAAAAGCAATCATTTAATAATGACAATAACTTTTGAACCATGCATGCTAGAATCATAAATCTTGCTTTCCTGGGTTGGAAATCTTCTGAATTTTCTATATTTAGTGCAGATTTGGTGAAAAAAGCTCAACTTTTTGAGTTATGCAAGTTTTCATAAAAGTGTGACTTGCAGGCTGGAAAGCCCATTTTTAAGCTTTTCTGCGCCTGAAACGTCCGAAAAAGCAATCATTTAATAATGACAATAACTTTTGAACCATGCATGCTAGAATCATAATTCTTGCTTTCCTGGGTTGGAAATCTTCTGAATTTTCTATATTTAGTGCAGATTTGGTGAAAAAAGCTCAACTTTTTGAGTTATGCAAGTTTTCATAAAAGTGTGACTTGCAGGCTGGAAAGCCCATTTTTAAGCTTATCTGCGCCTGAAACGTCCGAAAAAGCAATCATTTAATAATGACAATAACTTTGGAACCATGCATGCTAGAATCATAAATCTTGCTTTCCTGGGTTGGAAATCTTCTGAATTTTCTATATTTAGTGCAGATTTGGTGAAAAAAGCTCAAGTTTTTGAGTTATGCAAGTTTTCATAAAAGTGTGACTTGCAGGCTGGAAAGCCCATTTTTAAGCTTATCTGCGCCTGAAACGTCCGAAAAAGCAATCATTTAATAATGACAATAACTTTTGAACCATGCATGCTAGAATCATAAATCTTGCTTTCCTGGGTTGGAAATCTTCTGAATTTTCTATATTTAGTGCAGATTTGGTGAAAAAAGCTCAACTTTTTGAGTTATGCAAGTTTTCATAAAAGTGTGACTTGCAGGCTGGAAAGCCCATTTTTGCACTTCTCTGAGCCTAAAACGTCCGAAAAAGCAATCATTTAATAATGACAATAACTTTTGAACCATGCATGCTAGAATCATAAATCTTGCTTTCCTGGGTTGGAAATCTTCTGAATTTTCTATATTTAGTGCAGATTTGGTGAAAAAAGCTCAACTTTTTGAGTTATGCAAGTTTTCATAAAAGTGTGACTTGCAGGCTGGAAAGCCCATTTTTAAGCTTATCTGCGCCTGAAACGTCCGAAAAAGCAATCATTTAATAATGACAATAACTTTTGAACCATGCATGCTAGAATCATAAATCTTGCTTTCCTGGGTTGGAAATCTTCTGAATTTTCTATATTTAGTGCAGATTTGGTGAAAAAAGCTCAACTTTTTGAGTTATGCAAGTTTTCATAAAAGTGTGACTTGCAGGCTGTAAAGCCCATTTTTAAGCTTTTCTGCGCCTGAAACGTCCGAAAAAGCAATCATTTAATAATGACAATAACTTTGGAACCATGCATGCTAGAATCATAATTCTTGCTTTTCTAGGTTGGAAATCTTCTGAATTTTCTATATTTAGTGCAGATTTGGTGAAAAAAGCTCAAGTTTTTGAGTTATGCAAGTTTTCATAAAAGTGTGACTTGCAGGCTGGAAAGCCCATTTTTGCACTTCTCTGAGCCTAAAACGTCCGAAAAAGCAATCATTTAATAATGACAATAACTTTTGAACCATGCATGCTAGAATCATAAATCTTGCTTTCCTGGGTTGGAAATCTTCTGAATTTTCTATATTTAGTGCAGATTTGGTGAAAAAAGCTCAACTTTTTGAGTTATGCAAGTTTTCATAAAAGTGTGACTTGCAGGCTGGAAAGCCCATTTTTAAGCTTATCTGCGCCTGAAACGTCCGAAAAAGCAATCATTTAATAATGACAATAACTTTTGAACCATGCATGCTAGAATCATAAATCCTGCTTTCCTGGGTTGGAAATCTTCTGAATTTTCTATATTTAGTGCAGATTTGGTGAAAAAAGCTCAACTTTTTGAGTTATGCAAGTTTTCATAAAAGTGTGACTTGCAGGCTGTAAAGCCCATTTTTAAGCTTTTCTGCGCCTGAAACGTCCGAAAAAGCAATCATTTAATAATGACAATAACTTTTGAACCATGCATGCTTGAATCATAATTCTTGCTTTCCTGGGTTGGAAATCTTCTGAATTTTCTATATTTAGTGCAGATTTGGTGAAAAAAGCTCAACTTTTTGAGTTATGCAAGTTTTCATAAAAGTGTGACTTGCAGGCTGGAAAGCCCATTTTAAGCTTATCTGCGCCTGAAACGTCCGAAAAAGCAATCATTTAATAATGACAATAACTTTGGAACCATGGATGCTAGAATCATAATTCTTGCTTTTCTAGGTTGGAAATCTTCTGAATTTTCTGTATTTAGTGCAGATTTGGTGAAAAAAGCTCAAGTTTTTGAGTTATGCAAGTTTTCATAAAAGTGTGACTTGCAGGCTGGAAAGCCCATTTTTGCACTTCTCTGAGCCTAAAACGTCCGAAAAAGCAATCATTTAATAATGACAATAACTTTTGAACCATGCATGCTAGAATCATAAATCTTGCTTTCCTGGGTTGGAAATCTTCTGAATTTTCTATATTTAGTGCAGATTTGGTGAAAAAAGCTCAACTTTTTGAGTTATGCAAGTTTTCATAAAAGTGTGACTTGCAGGCTGGAAAGCCCATTTTTAAGCTTATCTGCGCCTGAAACGTCCGAAAAAGCAATCATTTAATAATGACAATAACTTTTGAACCATGCATGCTAGAATCATAAATCTTGCTTTCCTGGGTTGGAAATCTTCTGAATTTTCTATATTTAGTGCAGATTTGGTGAAAAAAGCTCAACTTTTTGAGTTATGCAAGTTTTCATAAAAGTGTGACTTGCAGGCTGGAAAGCCCATTTTTAAGCTTTTCTGCGCCTGAAACGTCCGAAAAAGCAATCATTTAATAATGACAATAACTTTTGAACCATGCATGCTAGAATCATAATTCTTGCTTTCCTGGGTTGGAAATCTTCTGAATTTTCTATATTTAGTGCAGATTTGGTGAAAAAAGCTCAACTTTTTGAGTTATGCAAGTTTTCATAAAAGTGTGACTTGCAGGCTGGAAAGCCCATTTTTAAGCTTATCTGCGCCTGAAACGTCCGAAAAAGCAATCATTTAATAATGACAATAACTTTGGAACCATGGATGCTAGAATCATAATTCTTAATTTTCTAGGTTGGAAGTCTTCTGAATTTTCTGTATTTAGTGCAGATTTGGTGAAAAAAGCTCAACTTTTTGAGTTATGCAAGTTTTCATAAAAGTGTGACTTGCAGGCTGGAAAGCCCATTTTTAAGCTTATCTGCGCCTGAAACGTCCGAAAAAGCAATCATTTAATAATGACAATAACTTTTGAACCATGCATGCTAGAATCATAATTCTTGCTTTTCTAGGTTGGAAATCTTCTGAATTTTCTGTATTTAGTGCAGATTTGGTGAAAAAAGCTCAAGTTTTTGAGTTATGCAAGTTTTCATAAAAGTGTGACTTGCAGGCTGGAAAGCCCATTTTTGCACTTCTCTGAGCCTAAAACGTCCGAAAAAGCAATCATTTAATAATGACAATAACTTTTGAACCATGCATGCTAGAATCATAAATCTTGCTTTCCTGGGTTGGAAATCTTCTGAATTTTCTATATTTAGTGCAGATTTGGTGAAAAAAGCTCAACTTTTTGAGTTATGCAAGTTTTCATAAAAGTGTGACTTGCAGGCTGGAAAGCCCATTTTTAAGCTTATCTGCGCCTGAAACGTCCGAAAAAGCAATCATTTAATAATGACAATAACTTTTGAACCATGCATGCTAGAATCATAAATCTTGCTTTCCTGGGTTGGAAATCTTCTGAATTTTCTATATTTAGTGCAGATTTGGTGAAAAAAGCTCAACTTTTTGAGTTATGCAAGTTTTCATAAAAGTGTGACTTGCAGGCTGGAAAGCCCATTTTTAAGCTTTTCTGCGCCTGAAACGTCCGAAAAAGCAATCATTTAATAATGACAATAACTTTGAACCATGCATGCTAGAATCATAATTCTTGCTTTCCTGGGTTGGAAATCTTCTGAATTTTCTATATTTAGTGCAGATTTGGTGAAAAAAGCTCAACTTTTTGAGTTATGCAAGTTTTCATAAAAGTGTGACTTGCAGGCTGGAAAGCCCATTTTTAAGCTTATCTGCGCCTGAAACGTCCGAAAAAGCAATCATTTAATAATGACAATAACTTTGGAACCATGGATGCTAGAATCATAATTCTTAATTTTCTAGGTTGGAAGTCTTCTGAATTTTCTGTATTTAGTGCAGATTTGGTGAAAAAAGCTCAACTTTTTGAGTTATGCAAGTTTTCATAAAAGTGTGACTTGCAGGCTGGAAAGCCCATTTTTAAGCTTATCTGCGCCTGAAACGTCCGAAAAAGCAATCATTTAATAATGACAATAACTTTTGAACCATGCATGCTAGAATCATAAATCTTGCTTTCCTGGGTTGGAAATCTTCTGAATTTTCTATATTTAGTGCAGATTTGGTGAAAAAAGCTCAACTTTTTGAGTTATGCAAGTTTTCATAAAAGTGTGACTTGCAGGCTGGAAAGCCCATTTTTAAGCTTATCTGCGCCTGAAACGTCCGAAAAAGCAATCATTTAATAATGACAATAACTTTTGAACCATGCATGCTAGAATCATAATTCTTGCTTTCCTGGGTTGGAAATCTTCTGAATTTTCTATATTTAGTGCAGATTTGGTGAAAAAAGCTCAACTTTTTGAGTTATGCAAGTTTTCATAAAAGTGTGACTTGCAGGCTGGAAAGCCCATTTTTAAGCTTATCTGCGCCTGAAACGTCCGAAAAAGCAATCATTTAATAATGACAATAACTTTGGAACCATGCATGCTAGAATCATAATTCTTGCTTTTCTAGGTTGGAAATCTTCTGAATTTTCTATATTTAGTGCAGATTTGGTGAAAAAAGCTCAAGTTTTTGAGTTATGCAAGTTTTCATAAAAGTGTGACTTGCAGGCTGGAAAGCCCATTTTTGCACTTCTCTGAGCCTAAAACGTCCGAAAAAGCAATCATTTAATAATGACAATAACTTTTGAACCATGCATGCTAGAATCATAAATCTTGCTTTCCTGGGTTGGAAATCTTCTGAATTTTCTATATTTAGTGCAGATTTGGTGAAAAAAGCTCAACTTTTTGAGTTATGCAAGTTTTCATAAAAGTGTGACTTGCAGGCTGGAAAGCCCATTTTTAAGCTTATCTGCGCCTGAAACGTCCGAAAAAGCAATCATTTAATAATGACAATAACTTTGGAACCATGCATGCTAGAATCATAATTCTTGCTTTTCTAGGTTGGAAATCTTCTGAATTTTCTATATTTAGTGCAGATTTGGTGAAAAAAGCTCAAGTTTTTGAGTTATGCAAGTTTTCATAAAAGTGTGACTTGCAGGCTGGAAAGCCCATTTTTGCACTTCTCTGAGCCTAAAACGTCCGAAAAAGCAATCATTTAATAATGACAATAACTTTTGAACCATGCATGCTAGAATCATAAATCTTGCTTTCCTGGGTTGGAAATCTTCTGAATTTTCTATATTTAGTGCAGATTTGGTGAAAAAAGCTCAACTTTTTGAGTTATGCAAGTTTTCATAAAAGTGTGACTTGCAGGCTGGAAAGCCCATTTTTAAGCTTATCTGCGCCTGAAACGTCCGAAAAAGCAATCATTTAATAATGACAATAACTTTGGAACCATGGATGCTAGAATCATAATTCTTAATTTTCTAGGTTGGAAGTCTTCTGAATTTTCTGTATTTAGTGCAGATTTGGTGAAAAAAGCTCAACTTTTTGAGTTATGCAAGTTTTCATAAAAGTGTGACTTGCAGGCTGGAAAGCCCATTTTTAAGCTTATCTGCGCCTGAAACGTCCGAAAAAGCAATCATTTAATAATGACAATAACTTTTGAACCATGCATGCTAGAATCATAATTCTTGCTTTTCTAGGTTGGAAATCTTCTGAATTTTCTGTATTTAGTGCAGATTTGGTGAAAAAAGCTCAAGTTTTTGAGTTATGCAAGTTTTCATAAAAGTGTGACTTGCAGGCTGGAAAGCCCATTTTTGCACTTCTCTGAGCCTAAAACGTCCGAAAAAGCAATCATTTAATAATGACAATAACTTTTGAACCATGCATGCTAGAATCATAAATCTTGCTTTCCTGGGTTGGAAATCTTCTGAATTTTCTATATTTAGTGCAGATTTGGTGAAAAAAGCTCAACTTTTTGAGTTATGCAAGTTTTCATAAAAGTGTGACTTGCAGGCTGGAAAGCCCATTTTTAAGCTTATCTGCGCCTGAAACGTCCGAAAAAGCAATCATTTAATAATGACAATAACTTTTGAACCATGCATGCTAGAATCATAAATCTTGCTTTCCTGGGTTGGAAATCTTCTGAATTTTCTATATTTAGTGCAGATTTGGTGAAAAAAGCTCAACTTTTTGAGTTATGCAAGTTTTCATAAAAGTGTGACTTGCAGGCTGGAAAGCCCATTTTTAAGCTTTTCTGCGCCTGAAACGTCCGAAAAAGCAATCATTTAATAATGACAATAACTTTTGAACCATGCATGCTAGAATCATAATTCTTGCTTTCCTGGGTTGGAAATCTTCTGAATTTTCTATATTTAGTGCAGATTTGGTGAAAAAAGCTCAACTTTTTGAGTTATGCAAGTTTTCATAAAAGTGTGACTTGCAGGCTGGAAAGCCCATTTTTAAGCTTATCTGCGCCTGAAACGTCCGAAAAAGCAATCATTTAATAATGACAATAACTTTGGAACCATGGATGCTAGAATCATAATTCTTAATTTTCTAGGTTGGAAGTCTTCTGAATTTTCTGTATTTAGTGCAGATTTGGTGAAAAAAGCTCAACTTTTTGAGTTATGCAAGTTTTCATAAAAGTGTGACTTGCAGGCTGGAAAGCCCATTTTTAAGCTTATCTGCGCCTGAAACGTCCGAAAAAGCAATCATTTAATAATGACAATAACTTTTGAACCATGCATGCTAGAATCATAAATCTTGCTTTCCTGGGTTGGAAATCTTCTGAATTTTCTATATTTAGTGCAGATTTGGTGAAAAAAGCTCAACTTTTTGAGTTATGCAAGTTTTCATAAAAGTGTGACTTGCAGGCTGGAAAGCCCATTTTTAAGCTTATCTGCGCCTGAAACGTCCGAAAAAGCAATCATTTAATAATGACAATAACTTTTGAACCATGCATGCTAGAATCATAATTCTTGCTTTCCTGGGTTGGAAATCTTCTGAATTTTCTATATTTAGTGCAGATTTGGTGAAAAAAGCTCAACTTTTTGAGTTATGCAAGTTTTCATAAAAGTGTGACTTGCAGGCTGGAAAGCCCATTTTTAAGCTTATCTGCGCCTGAAACGTCCGAAAAAGCAATCATTTAATAATGACAATAACTTTGGAACCATGCATGCTAGAATCATAATTCTTGCTTTTCTAGGTTGGAAATCTTCTGAATTTTCTATATTTAGTGCAGATTTGGTGAAAAAAGCTCAAGTTTTTGAGTTATGCAAGTTTTCATAAAAGTGTGACTTGCAGGCTGGAAAGCCCATTTTTGCACTTCTCTGAGCCTAAAACGTCCGAAAAAGCAATCATTTAATAATGACAATAACTTTTGAACCATGCATGCTAGAATCATAAATCTTGCTTTCCTGGGTTGGAAATCTTCTGAATTTTCTATATTTAGTGCAGATTTGGTGAAAAAAGCTCAACTTTTTGAGTTATGCAAGTTTTCATAAAAGTGTGACTTGCAGGCTGGAAAGCCCATTTTTAAGCTTATCTGCGCCTGAAACGTCCGAAAAAGCAATCATTTAATAATGACAATAACTTTGGAACCATGCATGCTAGAATCATAATTCTTGCTTTTCTAGGTTGGAAATCTTCTGAATTTTCTATATTTAGTGCAGATTTGGTGAAAAAAGCTCAAGTTTTTGAGTTATGCAAGTTTTCATAAAAGTGTGACTTGCAGGCTGGAAAGCCCATTTTTGCACTTCTCTGAGCCTAAAACGTCCGAAAAAGCAATCATTTAATAATGACAATAACTTTTGAACCATGCATGCTAGAATCATAAATCTTGCTTTCCTGGGTTGGAAATCTTCTGAATTTTCTATATTTAGTGCAGATTTGGTGAAAAAAGCTCAACTTTTTGAGTTATGCAAGTTTTCATAAAAGTGTGACTTGCAGGCTGGAAAGCCCATTTTTAAGCTTATCTGCGCCTGAAACGTCCGAAAAAGCAATCATTTAATAATGACAATAACTTTGGAACCATGGATGCTAGAATCATAATTCTTAATTTTCTAGGTTGGAAGTCTTCTGAATTTTCTGTATTTAGTGCAGATTTGGTGAAAAAAGCTCAACTTTTTGAGTTATGCAAGTTTTCATAAAAGTGTGACTTGCAGGCTGGAAAGCCCATTTTTAAGCTTATCTGCGCCTGAAACGTCCGAAAAAGCAATCATTTAATAATGACAATAACTTTTGAACCATGCATGCTAGAATCATAAATCTTGCTTTCCTGGGTTGGAAATCTTCTGAATTTTCTATATTTAGTGCAGATTTGGTGAAAAAAGCTCAACTTTTTGAGTTATGCAAGTTTTCATAAAAGTGTGACTTGCAGGCTGGAAAGCCCATTTTTAAGCTTATCTGCGCCTGAAACGTCCGAAAAAGCAATCATTTAATAATGACAATAACTTTTGAACCATGCATGCTAGAATCATAATTCTTGCTTTCCTGGGTTGGAAATCTTCTGAATTTTCTATATTTAGTGCAGATTTGGTGAAAAAAGCTCAACTTTTTGAGTTATGCAAGTTTTCATAAAAGTGTGACTTGCAGGCTGGAAAGCCCATTTTTAAGCTTATCTGCGCTGAAACGTCCGAAAAAGCAATCATTTAATAATGACAATAACTTTGGAACCATGCATGCTAGAATCATAATTCTTGCTTTTCTAGGTTGGAAATCTTCTGAATTTTCTATATTTAGTGCAGATTTGGTGAAAAAAGCTCAAGTTTTTGAGTTATGCAAGTTTTCATAAAAGTGTGACTTGCAGGCTGGAAAGCCCATTTTTTGCACTTCTCTGAGCCTAAAACGTCCGAAAAAGCAATCATTTAATAATGACAATAACTTTTGAACCATGCATGCTAGAATCATAAATCTTGCTTTCCTGGGTTGGAAATCTTCTGAATTTTCTATATTTAGTGCAGATTTGGTGAAAAAAGCTCAACTTTTTGAGTTATGCAAGTTTTCATAAAAGTGTGACTTGCAGGCTGGAAAGCCCATTTTTAAGCTTATCTGCGCCTGAAACGTCCGAAAAAGCAATCATTTAATAATGACAATAACTTTGGAACCATGCATGCTAGAATCATAATTCTTGCTTTTCTAGGTTGGAAATCTTCTGAATTTTCTATATTTAGTGCAGATTTGGTGAAAAAAGCTCAAGTTTTTGAGTTATGCAAGTTTTCATAAAAGTGTGACTTGCAGGCTGGAAAGCCCATTTTTGCACTTCTCTGAGCCTAAAACGTCCGAAAAAGCAATCATTTAATAATGACAATAACTTTTGAACCATGCATGCTAGAATCATAAATCTTGCTTTCCTGGGTTGGAAATCTTCTGAATTTTCTATATTTAGTGCAGATTTGGTGAAAAAAGCTCAACTTTTGAGTTATGCAAGTTTTCATAAAAGTGTGACTTGCAGGCTGGAAAGCCCATTTTTAAGCTTATCTGCGCCTAAAACGTCCGAAAAAGCAATCATTTAATAATGACAATAACTTTTGAACCATGCATGCTAGAATCATAAATCTTGCTTTCCTGGGTTGGAAATCTTCTGAATTTTCTATATTTAGTGCAGATTTGGTGAAAAAAGCTCAACTTTTTGAGTTATGCAAGTTTTCATAAAAGTGTGACTTGCAGGCTGGAAAGCCCATTTTTAAGCTTATCTGCGCCTGAAACGTCCAAAAAAGCAATCATTTAATAATGACAATAACTTTTGAACCATGCATGCTAGAATCATAATTCTTGCTTTCCTGGGTTGGAAATCTTCTGAATTTTCTATATTTAGTGCAGATTTGGTGAAAAAAGCTCAACTTTTTGAGTTATGCAAGTTTTCATAAAAGTGTGACTTGCAGGCTGGAAAGCCCATTTTTAAGCTTATCTGCGCCTGAAACGTCCGAAAAAGCAATCATTTAATAATGACAATAACTTTGGAACCATGCATGCTAGAATCATAATTCTTGCTTTTCTAGGTTGGAAATCTTCTGAATTTTCTATATTTAGTGCAGATTTGGTGAAAAAAGCTCAAGTTTTTGAGTTATGCAAGTTTTCATAAAAGTGTGACTTGCAGGCTGGAAAGCCCATTTTTGCACTTCTCTGAGCCTAAAACGTCCGAAAAAGCAATCATTTAATAATGACAATAACTTTTGAACCATGCATGCTAGAATCATAAATCTTGCTTTCCTGGGTTGGAAATCTTCTGAATTTTCTATATTTAGTGCAGATTTGGTGAAAAAAGCTCAACTTTTTGAGTTATGCAAGTTTTCATAAAAGTGTGACTTGCAGGCTGGAAAGCCCATTTTTAAGCTTATCTGCGCCTTAAACGTCCGAAAAAGCAATCATTTAATAATGACAATAACTTTTGAACCATGCATGCTAGAATCATAAATCTTGCTTTCCTGGGTTGGAAATCTTCTGAATTTTCTATATTTAGTGCAGATTTGGTGAAAAAAGCTCAACTTTTTGAGTTATGCAAGTTTTCATAAAAGTGTGACTTGCAGGCTGGAAAGCCCATTTTTAAGCTTATCTGCGCCTGAAACGTCCGAAAAAGCAATCATTTAATAATGACAATAACTTTGGAACCATGCATGCTAGAATCATAATTCTTGCTTTTCTAGGTTGGAAATCTTCTGAATTTTCTATATTTAGTGCAGATTTGGTGAAAAAAGCTCAAGTTTTTGAGTTATGCAAGTTTTCATAAAAGTGTGACTTGCAGGCTGGAAAGCCCATTTTTGCACTTCTCTGAGCCTAAAACGTCCGAAAAAGCAATCATTTAATAATGACAATAACTTTTGAACCATGCATGCTAGAATCATAAATCTTGCTTTCCTGGGTTGGAAATCTTCTGAATTTTCTATATTTAGTGCAGATTTGGTGAAAAAAGCTCAACTTTTTGAGTTATGCAAGTTTTCATAAAAGTGTGACTTGCAGGCTGGAAAGCCCATTTTTAAGCTTATCTGCGCCTGAAACGTCCGAAAAAGCAATCATTTAATAATGACAATAACTTTTGAACCATGCATGCTAGAATCATAATTCTTGCTTTCCTGGGTTGGAAATCTTCTGAATTTTCTATATTTAGTGCAGATTTGGTGAAAAAAGCTCAACTTTTTGAGTTATGCAAGTTTTCATAAAAGTGTGACTTGCAGGCTGGAAAGCCCATTTTTAAGCTTATCTGCGCCTGAAACGTCCGAAAAAGCAATCATTTAATAATGACAATAACTTTGGAACCATGCATGCTAGAATCATAATTCTTGCTTTTCTAGGTTGGAAATCTTCTGAATTTTCTATATTTAGTGCAGATTTGGTGAAAAAAGCTCAAGTTTTTGAGTTATGCAAGTTTTCATAAAAGTGTGACTTGCAGGCTGGAAAGCCCATTTTTGCACTTCTCTGAGCCTAAAACGTCCGAAAAAGCAATCATTTAATAATGACAATAACTTTTGAACCATGCATGCTAGAATCATAAATCTTGCTTTCCTGGGTTGGAAATCTTCTGAATTTTCTATATTTAGTGCAGATTTGGTGAAAAAAGCTCAACTTTTTGAGTTATGCAAGTTTTCATAAAAGTGTGACTTGCAGGCTGGAAAGCCCATTTTTAAGCTTATCTGCGCCTGAAACGTCCGAAAAAGCAATCATTTAATAATGACAATAACTTTTGAACCATGCATGCTAGAATCATAATTCTTGCTTTCCTGGGTTGGAAATCTTCTGAATTTTCTATATTTAGTGCAGATTTGGTGAAAAAAGCTCAACTTTTTGAGTTATGCAAGTTTTCATAAAAGTGTGACTTGCAGGCTGGAAAGCCCATTTTTAAGCTTATCTGCGCCTGAAACGTCCGAAAAAGCAATCATTTAATAATGACAATAACTTTGGAACCATGCATGCTAGAATCATAATTCTTGCTTTTCTAGGTTGGAAATCTTCTGAATTTTCTATATTTAGTGCAGATTTGGTGAAAAAAGCTCAAGTTTTTGAGTTATGCAAGTTTTCATAAAAGTGTGACTTGCAGCTGGAAAGCCCATTTTTGCACTTCTCTGAGCCTAAAACGTCCGAAAAAGGCAATCATTTAATAATGACAATAACTTTTGAACCATGCATGCTAGAATCATAATTCTTGCTTTCCTGGGTTGGAAATCTTCTGAATTTTCTATATTTAGTGCAGATTTGGTGAAAAAAGCTCAACTTTTTGAGTTATGCAAGTTTTCATAAAAGTGTGACTTGCAGGCTGGAAAGCCCATTTTTAAGCTTATCTGCGCCTGAAACGTCCGAAAAAGCAATCATTTAATAATGACAATAACTTTGGAACCATGCATGCTAGAATCATAATTCTTGCTTTTCTAGGTTGGAAATCTTCTGAATTTTCTATATTTAGTGCAGATTTGGTGAAAAAAGCTCAAGTTTTTGAGTTATGCAAGTTTTCATAAAAGTGTGACTTGCAGGCTGGAAAGCCCATTTTTGCACTTCTCTGAGCCTAAAACGTCCGAAAAAGCAATCATTTAATAATGACAATAACTTTTGAACCATGCATGCTAGAATCATAAATCTTGCTTTCCTGGGTTGGAAATCTTCTGAATTTTCTATATTTAGTGCAGATTTGGTGAAAAAAGCTCAACTTTTTGAGTTATGCAAGTTTTCATAAAAGTGTGACTTGCAGGCTGGAAAGCCCATTTTTAAGCTTATCTGCGCCTGAAACGTCCGAAAAAGCAATCATTTAATAATGACAATAACTTTTGAACCATGCATGCTAGAATCATAATTCTTGCTTTCCTGGGTTGGAAATCTTCTGAATTTTCTATATTTAGTGCAGATTTGGTGAAAAAAGCTCAAGTTTTTGAGTTATGCAAGTTTTCATAAAAGTGTGACTTGCAGGCTGGAAAGCCCATTTTTGCACTTCTCTGAGCCTAAAACGTCCGAAAAAGCAATCATTTAATAATGACAATAACTTTTGAACCATGCATGCTAGAATTATAAATCTTGCTTTCCTGGGTTGG
Organism: Urocampus carinirostris; assembly: GCF_059441175.1. NCBI lineage: Eukaryota > Metazoa > Chordata > Actinopteri > Syngnathiformes > Syngnathidae > Urocampus > Urocampus carinirostris. The sequence continues at coordinate 36,080 of NW_028283213.1, forward strand.
AAATCTTCTGAATTTTCTATATTTAGTGCAGATTTGGTGAAAAAAGCTCAACTTTTTGAGTTATGCAAGTTTTCATAAAAGTGTGACTTGCAGGCTGGAAAGCCCATTTTTAAGCTTATCTGCGCCTGAAACGTCCGAAAAAGCAATCATTTAATAATGACAATAACTTTTGAACCATGCATGCTAGAATCATAATTCTTGCTTTCCTGGGTTGGAAATCTTCTGAATTTTCTATATTTAGTGCAGATTTGGTGAAAAAAGCTCAACTTTTTGAGTTATGCAAGTTTTCATAAAAGTGTGACTTGCAGGCTGGAAAGCCCATTTTTAAGCTTATCTGCGCCTGAAACGTCCGAAAAAGCAATCATTTAATAATGACAATAACTTTGGAACCATGCATGCTAGAATCATAATTCTTGCTTTTCTAGGTTGGAAATCTTCTGAATTTTCTATATTTAGTGCAGATTTGGTGAAAAAAGCTCAACTTTTTGAGTTATGCAAGTTTTCATAAAAGTGTGACTTGCAGGCTGGAAAGCCCATTTTTGCACTTCTCTGAGCCTAAAACGTCCGAAAAAGCAATCATTTAATAATGACAATAACTTTTGAACCATGCATGCTAGAATCATAAATCTTGCTTTCCTGGGTTGGAAATCTTCTGAATTTTCTATATTTAGTGTAGATTTGGTGAAAAAAGCTCAACTTTTTGAGTTATGCAAGTTTTCTTAAAAGTGTGACTTGCAGGCTGGAAAGCCCATTTTTAAGCTTATCTGCGCCTGAAACGTCCGAAAAAGCAATCATTTAATAATGACAATAACTTTTGAACCATGCATGCTAGAATCATAATTCTTGCTTTCCTGGGTTGGAAATCTTCTGAATTTTCTATATTTAGTGCAGATTTGGTGAAAAAAGCTCAACTTTTTGAGTTATGCAAGTTTTCATAAAAGTGTGACTTGCAGGCTGGAAAGCCCATTTTTAAGCTTATCTGCGCCTGAAACGTCCGAAAAAGCAATCATTTAATAATGACAATAACTTTGGAACCATGCATGCTAGAATCATAATTCTTGCTTTTCTAGGTTGGAAATCTTCTGAATTTTCTATATTTAGTGCAGATTTGGTGAAAAAAGCTCAAGTTTTTGAGTTATGCAAGTTTTCATAAAAGTGTGACTTGCAGGCTGGAAAGCCCATTTTTGCACTTCTCTGAGCCTAAAACGTCCGAAAAAGCAATCATTTAATAATGACAATAACTTTTGAACCATGCATGCTAGAATCATAAATCTTGCTTTCCTGGGTTGGAAATCTTCTGAATTTTCTATATTTAGTGCAGATTTGGTGAAAAAAGCTCAACTTTTTGAGTTATGCAAGTTTTCATAAAAGTGTGACTTGCAGGCTGGAAAGCCCATTTTTAAGCTTATCTGCGCCTGAAACGTCCGAAAAAGCAATCATTTAATAATGACAATAACTTTTGAACCATGCATGCTAGAATCATAATTCTTGCTTTCCTGGGTTGGAAATCTTCTGAATTTTCTATATTTAGTGCAGATTTGGTGAAAAAAGCTCAAGTTTTTGAGTTATGCAAGTTTTCATAAAAGTGTGACTTGCAGGCTGGAAAGCCCATTTTTGCACTTCTCTGAGCCTAAAACGTCCGAAAAAGCAATCATTTAATAATGACAATAACTTTTGAACCATGCATGCTAGAATCATAAATCTTGCTTTCCTGGGTTGGAAATCTTCTGAATTTTCTATATTTAGTGCAGATTTGGTGAAAAAAGCTCAACTTTTTGAGTTATGCAAGTTTTCATAAAAGTGTGACTTGCAGGCTGGAAAGCCCATTTTTAAGCTTATCTGCGCCTGAAACGTCCGAAAAAGCAATCATTTAATAATGACAATAACTTTTGAACCATGCATGCTAGAATCATAATTCTTGCTTTCCTGGGTTGTAAATCTTCTGAATTTTCTATATTTAGTGCAGATTTGGTGAAAAAAGCTCAACTTTTTGAGTTATGCAAGTTTTCATAAAAGTGTGACTTGCAGGCTGGAAAGCCCATTTTTAAGCTTATCTGCGCCTGAAACGTCCGAAAAAGCAATCATTTAATAATGACAATAACTTTTGAACCATGCATGCTAGAATCATAACTCTTGCTTTCCTGGGTTGGAAATCTTCAGAATTTTCTATATTTAGTGCAGATTTGGTGAAAAAAGCTCAACTTTTTGAGTTATGCAAGTTTTCATAAAAGTGTGACTTGCAGGCTGGAAAGCCCATTTTTAAGCTTATCTGCGCCTGAAACGTCCGAAAAAGCAATCATTTAATAATGACAATAACTTTGGAACCATGCATGCTAGAATCATAATTCTTGCTTTTCTAGGTTGGAAATCTTCTGAATTTTCTATATTTAGTGCAGATTTGGTGAAAAAAGCTCAAGTTTTTGAGTTATGCAAGTTTTCATAAAAGTGTGACTTGCAGGCTGGAAAGCCCATTTTTGCACTTCTCTGAGCCTAAAACGTCCGAAAAAGCAATCATTTAATAATGACAATAACTTTTGAACCATGCATGCTAGAATCATAAATCTTGCTTTCCTGGGTTGGAAATCTTCTGAATTTTCTATATTTAGTGCAGATTTGGTGAAAAAAGCTCAACTTTTTGAGTTATGCAAGTTTTCATAAAAGTGTGACTTGCAGGCTGGAAAGCCCATTTTTAAGCTTATCTGCGCCTGAAACGTCCGAAAAAGCAATCATTTAATAATGACAATAACTTTGGAACCATGCATGCTAGAATCATAATTCTTGCTTTTCTAGGTTGGAAATCTTCTGAATTTTCTATATTTAGTGCAGATTTGGTGAAAAAAGCTCAACTTTTTGAGTTATGCAAGTTTTCATAAAAGTGTGACTTGCAGGCTGGAAAGCCCATTTTTGCACTTCTCTGAGCCTAAAACGTCCGAAAAAGCAATCATTTAATAATGACAATAACTTTTGAACCATGCATGCTAGAATCATAAATCTTGCTTTCCTGGGTTGGAAATCTTCTGAATTTTCTATATTTAGTGCAGATTTGGTGAAAAAAGCTCAACTTTTTGAGTTATGCAAGTTTTCATAAAAGTGTGACTTGCAGGCTGGAAAGCCCATTTTTAAGCTTATCTGCGCCTGAAACGTCCGAAAAAGCAATCATTTAATAATGACAATAACTTTGGAACCATGCATGCTAGAATCATAATTCTTGCTTTTCTAGGTTGGAAATCTTCTGAATTTTCTATATTTAGTGCAGATTTGGTGAAAAAAGCTCAAGTTTTTGAGTTATGCAAGTTTTCATAAAAGTGTGACTTGCAGGCTGGAAAGCCCATTTTTGCACTTCTCTGAGCCCAAAACGTCCGAAAAAGCAATCATTTAATAATGACAATAACTTTTGAACCATGCATGCTAGAATCATAAATCTTGCTTTCCTGGGTTGGAAATCTTCTGAATTTTCTATATTTAGTGCAGATTTGGTGAAAAAAGCTCAACTTTTTGAGTTATGCAAGTTTTCATAAAAGTGTGACTTGCAGGCTGGAAAGCCCATTTTTAAGCTTATCTGCGCCTGAAACGTCCGAAAAAGCAATCATTTAATAATGACAATAACTTTTGAACCATGCATGCTAGAATCATAATTCTTGCTTTCCTGGGTTGGAAATCTTCTGAATTTTCTATATTTAGTGCAGATTTGGTGAAAAAAGCTCAACTTTTTGAGTTATGCAAGTTTTCATAAAAGTGTGACTTGCAGGCTGGAAAGCCCATTTTTAAGCTTATCTGCGCCTGAAACGTCCGAAAAAGCAATCATTTAATAATGACAATAACTTTGGAACCATGCATGCTAGAATCATAATTCTTACTTTTCTAGGTTGGAAATCTTCTGAATTTTCTATATTTAGTGCAGATTTGGTGAAAAAAGCTCAAGTTTTTGAGTTATGCAAGTTTTCATAAAAGTGTGACTTGCAGGCTGGAAAGCCCATTTTTGCACTTCTCTGAGCCTAAAACGTCCGAAAAAGCAATCATTTAATAATGACAATAACTTTTGAACCATGCATGCTAGAATCATAAATCTTGCTTTCCTGGGTTGGAAATCTTCTGAATTTTCTATATTTAGTGTAGATTTGGTGAAAAAAGCTCAACTTTTTGAGTTATGCAAGTTTTCATAAAAGTGTGACTTGCAGGCTGGAAAGCCCATTTTTAAGCTTATCTGCGCCTGAAACGTCCGAAAAAGCAATCATTTAATAATGACAATAACTTTTGAACCATGCATGCTAGAATCATAATTCTTGCTTTCCTGGGTTGGAAATCTTCTGAATTTTCTATATTTAGTGCAGATTTGGTGAAAAAAGCTCAACTTTTTGAGTTATGCAAGTTTTCATAAAAGTGTGACTTGCAGGCTGGAAAGCCCATTTTTAAGCTTATCTGCGCCTGAAACGTCCGAAAAAGCAATCATTTAATAATGACAATAACTTTGGAACCATGCATGCTAGAATCATAATTCTTGCTTTTCTAGGTTGGAAATCTTCTGAATTTTCTATATTTAGTGCAGATTTGGTGAAAAAAGCTCAAGTTTTTGAGTTATGCAAGTTTTCATAAAAGTGTGACTTGCAGGCTGGAAAGCCCATTTTTGCACTTCTCTGAGCCTAAAACGTCCGAAAAAGCAATCATTTAATAATGACAATAACTTTTGAACCATGCATGCTAGAATCATAAATCTTGCTTTCCTGGGTTGGAAATCTTCTGAATTTTCTATATTTAGTGCAGATTTGGTGAAAAAAGCTCAACTTTTTGAGTTATGCAAGTTTTCATAAAAGTGTGACTTGCAGGCTGGAAAGCCCATTTTTAAGCTTATCTGCGCCTGAAACGTCCGAAAAAGCAATCATTTAATAATGACAATAACTTTTGAACCATGCATGCTAGAATCATAATTCTTGCTTTCCTGGGTTGGAAATCTTCTGAATTTTCTATATTTAGTGCAGATTTGGTGAAAAAAGCTCAAGTTTTTGAGTTATGCAAGTTTTCATAAAAGTGTGACTTGCAGGCTGGAAAGCCCATTTTTGCACTTCTCTGAGCCTAAAACGTCCGAAAAAGCAATCATTTAATAATGACAATAACTTTTGAACCATGCATGCTAGAATCATAAATCTTGCTTTCCTGGGTTGGAAATCTTCTGAATTTTCTATATTTAGTGCAGATTTGGTGAAAAAAGCTCAACTTTTTGAGTTATGCAAGTTTTCATAAAAGTGTGACTTGCAGGCTGGAAAGCCCATTTTTAAGCTTATCTGCGCCTGAAACGTCCGAAAAAGCAATCATTTAATAATGACAATAACTTTTGAACCATGCATGCTAGAATCATAATTCTTGCTTTCCTGGGTTGGAAATCTTCTGAATTTTCTATATTTAGTGCAGATTTGGTGAAAAAAGCTCAACTTTTTGAGTTATGCAAGTTTTCATAAAAGTGTGACTTGCAGGCTGGAAAGCCCATTTTTAAGCTTATCTGCGCCTGAAACGTCCGAAAAAGCAATCATTTAATAATGACAATAACTTTGGAACCATGCATGCTAGAATCATAATTCTTGCTTTTCTAGGTTGGAAATCTTCTGAATTTTCTATATTTAGTGCAGATTTGGTGAAAAAAGCTCAACTTTTTGAGTTATGCAAGTTTTCATAAAAGTGTGACTTGCAGGCTGGAAAGCCCATTTTTGCACTTCTCTGAGCCTAAAACGTCCGAAAAAGCAATCATTTAATAATGACAATAACTTTTGAACCATGCATGCTAGAATCATAAATCTTGCTTTCCTGGGTTGGAAATCTTCTGAATTTTCTATATTTAGTGTAGATTTGGTGAAAAAAGCTCAACTTTTTGAGTTATGCAAGTTTTCTTAAAAGTGTGACTTGCAGGCTGGAAAGCCCATTTTTAAGCTTATCTGCGCCTGAAACGTCCGAAAAAGCAATCATTTAATAATGACAATAACTTTTGAACCATGCATGCTAGAATCATAATTCTTGCTTTCCTGGGTTGGAAATCTTCTGAATTTTCTATATTTAGTGCAGATTTGGTGAAAAAAGCTCAACTTTTTGAGTTATGCAAGTTTTCATAAAAGTGTGACTTGCAGGCTGGAAAGCCCATTTTTAAGCTTATCTGCGCCTGAAACGTCCGAAAAAGCAATCATTTAATAATGACAATAACTTTGGAACCATGCATGCTAGAATCATAATTCTTGCTTTTCTAGGTTGGAAATCTTCTGAATTTTCTATATTTAGTGCAGATTTGGTGAAAAAAGCTCAAGTTTTTGAGTTATGCAAGTTTTCATAAAAGTGTGACTTGCAGGCTGGAAAGCCCATTTTTGCACTTCTCTGAGCCTAAAACGTCCGAAAAAGCAATCATTTAATAATGACAATAACTTTTGAACCATGCATGCTAGAATCATAAATCTTGCTTTCCTGGGTTGGAAATCTTCTGAATTTTCTATATTTAGTGCAGATTTGGTGAAAAAAGCTCAACTTTTTGAGTTATGCAAGTTTTCATAAAAGTGTGACTTGCAGGCTGGAAAGCCCATTTTTAAGCTTATCTGCGCCTGAAACGTCCGAAAAAGCAATCATTTAATAATGACAATAACTTTTGAACCATGCATGCTAGAATCATAATTCTTGCTTTCCTGGGTTGGAAATCTTCTGAATTTTCTATATTTAGTGCAGATTTGGTGAAAAAAGCTCAAGTTTTTGAGTTATGCAAGTTTTCATAAAAGTGTGACTTGCAGGCTGGAAAGCCCATTTTTGCACTTCTCTGAGCCTAAAACGTCCGAAAAAGCAATCATTTAATAATGACAATAACTTTTGAACCATGCATGCTAGAATCATAAATCTTGCTTTCCTGGGTTGGAAATCTTCTGAATTTTCTATATTTAGTGCAGATTTGGTGAAAAAAGCTCAACTTTTTGAGTTATGCAAGTTTTCATAAAAGTGTGACTTGCAGGCTGGAAAGCCCATTTTTAAGCTTATCTGCGCCTGAAACGTCCGAAAAAGCAATCATTTAATAATGACAATAACTTTTGAACCATGCATGCTAGAATCATAATTCTTGCTTTCCTGGGTTGTAAATCTTCTGAATTTTCTATATTTAGTGCAGATTTGGTGAAAAAAGCTCAACTTTTTGAGTTATGCAAGTTTTCATAAAAGTGTGACTTGCAGGCTGGAAAGCCCATTTTTAAGCTTATCTGCGCCTGAAACGTCCGAAAAAGCAATCATTTAATAATGACAATAACTTTGGAACCATGCATGCTAGAATCATAATTCTTGCTTTTCTAGGTTGGAAATCTTCTGAATTTTCTATATTTAGTGCAGATTTGGTGAAAAAAGCTCAAGTTTTTGAGTTATGCAAGTTTTCATAAAAGTGTGACTTGCAGGCTGGAAAGCCCATTTTTGCACTTCTCTGAGCCTAAAACGTCCGAAAAAGCAATCATTTAATAATGACAATAACTTTTGAACCATGCATGCTAGAATCATAAATATTGCTTTCCTGGGTTGGAAATCTTCTGAATTTTCTATATTTAGTGCAGATTTGGTGAAAAAAGCTCAACTTTTTGAGTTATGCAAGTTTTCATAAAAGTGTGACTTGCAGGCTGGAAAGCCCATTTTTAAGCTTATCTGCGCCTGAAACGTCCGAAAAAGCAATCATTTAATAATGACAATAACTTTTGAACCATGCATGCTAGAATCATAATTCTTGCTTTCCTGGGTTGGAAATCTTCTGAATTTTCTATATTTAGTGCAGATTTGGTGAAAAAAGCTCAACTTTTTGAGTTATGCAAGTTTTCATAAAAGTGTGACTTGCAGGCTGGAAAGCCCATTTTTGCACTTCTCTGAGCCTAAAACGTCCGAAAAAGCAATCATTTAATAATGACAATAACTTTTGAACCATGCATGCTAGAATCATAAATCTTGCTTTCCTGGGTTGGAAATCTTCTGAATTTTCTATATTTAGTGCAGATTTGGTGAAAAAAGCTCAACTTTTTGAGTTATGCAAGTTTTCATAAAAGTGTGACTTGCAGGCTGGAAAGCCCATTTTTAAGCTTATCTGCGCTTGAAACGTCCAAAAAAGCAATCATTTAATAATGACAATAACTTTTGAACCATGCATGCTAGAATCATAATTCTTGCTTTCCTGGGTTGGAAATCTTCTGAATTTTCTATATTTAGTGCAGATTTGGTGAAAAAAGCTCAACTTTTTGAGTTATGCAAGTTTTCATAAAAGTGTGACTTGCAGGCTGGAAAGCCCATTTTTAAGCTTATCTGCGCCTGAAACGTCCGAAAAAGCAATCATTTAATAATGACAATAACTTTGGAACCATGCATGCTAGAATCATAATTCTTGCTTTTCTAGGTTGGAAATCTTCTGAATTTTCTATATTTAGTGCAGATTTGGTGAAAAAAGCTCAAGTTTTTGAGTTATGCAAGTTTTCATAAAAGTGTGACTTGCAGGCTGGAAAGCCCATTTTTGCACTTCTCTGAGCCTAAAACGTCCGAAAAAGCAATCATTTAATAATGACAATAACTTTTGAACCATGCATGCTAGAATCATAAATCTTGCTTTCCTGGGTTGGAAATCTTCTGAATTTTCTATATTTAGTGCAGATTTGGTGAAAAAAGCTCAACTTTTTGAGTTATGGAAGTTTTCATAAAAGTGTGACTTGCAGGCTGGAAA
>NW_028283214.1:0-5000 GCF_059441175.1 Urocampus carinirostris
ATAATACGCGCGCATATCCCCAAACACCGGCCCGATAATACGCGCACAATTCCCCAAACACCGGCCCGGATTTCAGCCACTAGTGGCGGGCACAAGTCCCCAAAACACTAGCCAAGTTCTCAACCTTCAGCTGAGTATATGGCCTCCGAAAGGGCCCATACATTCAGACGGGTCCATGTATTTTCAGCGACAGCCGCAGTACCGCCAAAAATCCATGCAGCGGCGCTGGATTTATGGCCTCCGAAAGGCCCCATTCATTCAGACGGGTCCATGTATTTTTCAGCGACAGCCCGCAGTACCGCCAAAATCCATGCAGAGGCGCTGAGTTTATGGCCTCCGAAAGGCCCATTCATTCAGACGGGTCCATGTATTTTCAGCGACAGCAGCAGTACCGCCAAAATCCATGCAGCGGCGCTGTATTTATGGCCTCCGAAAGGGCCCATTCATTACCAACGGGGCTGCAGTAGCATCCCGCGGCCACGCAGGGGCAGATATTGTGAGGGAATTACATGGTAGTGGACGGAGCGCCCATGCATTTCCAATGGGAGTGCAGTACCTCAAAAATCCGCTCCAAGCCACCGAACTTGAGGGCCCGACGTTCCCTCAACACTAGCCCAGTGCAATCGACATTTCGTTCTGTGTACATTGTTACACAGAATGACAATACAAGGGAATTATTATTATTATTATTATTATTATTATGTATTCAGCCACTAGTGGCGGGCACAATACCCCAAACACTGGCCCGGCGCTGGCTGAGTTTATGGCCTCCGAAAGGCCCATACATTCAGACGGGTCCATGTATTTTCAGTTTTCCGTAGCAGGTGTGATTGTTTGTTTAATTAGGTAGTTTGTGTTGGTGACGGTGTTCCTAACTGTGGTGGCTTGTTTGTAGAATGTGGGGGCCCTGCGTTTGTGTTATGTTGATTTCTGGTAATTTACTTTTTACTAAGTAGTCTTTCAGGTTTTTGTTTCTTTTAAAGGCTGAGATGATTTTGTAATCTTGGATTATGCTTGTGTTCTGTAGTGTCTGATTTATATTTTGTCCATTCATTCAGACGGGGTCCATGTATTTTCAGCGACAGCCGCAGTACCGCCAAAATCCATGCAGCGGCGCTGAGTTTATGGCCTCCGAAAGGCCCATTCATTCAGACGGGTCCATGTATTTTCAGCGACAGCCGCAGTACCGCCAAAATCCATGCAGCGGCGCTGGGTTTATGGAATCCGAAAGGCCCCATTCATTCAGACGGGTCCATGTATTTTCAACGACAGCCGCAGTACCGCCAAAATCCATGCAGCGGCGCTGGATTTATGGCCTCCGAAAGGCCCATTCATTCAGACGGGTCCATGTATTTTCAGCGACAGCCGCAGTACCGCCAAAATCCATGCAGAGGCGCTGAGTTTATGGCCTCCGAAAGGCCCATTCATTCAGACGGGTCCATGTATTTTCAGCGACAGCAGCAGTACCGCCAAAATCCATGCAGCGGCGCTGTATTTATGGCCTCCGAAAGGCCCATTCATTACCAACGGGGCTGCAGTAGCATCCCGCGGCCACGCAGGGGCAGATATTGTGAGGGAATTACATGGTAGTGGACGGAGCGCCCATGCATTTCCAATGGGAGTGCAGTACCTCAAAAATCCGCTCCAAGCCACCGAACTTGAGGGCCCGACGTTCCCTCAACACTAGCCCAGTGCAATCGACATTTCGTTCTGTGTACATTGTTACACAGAATGACAATACAAGGGAATTATTATTATTATTATTATTATTATTATGTATTCAGCCACTAGTGGCGGGCACAATACCCCAAACACTGGCCCGGCGCTGGCTGAGTTTATGGCCTCCGAAAGGCCCATACATTCAGACGGGTCCATGTATTTTCAGTTTTCCGTAGCAGGTGTGATTGTTTGTTTAATTAGGTAGTTTGTGTTGGTGACGGTGTTCCTAACTGTGGTGGCTTGTTTGTAGAATGTGGGGCCCTGCGTTTGTGTTATGTTGATTTCTGGTAATTTACTTTTTACTAAGTAGTCTTTCAGGTTTTTGTTTCTTTTAAAGGCTGAGATGATTTTGTAATCTTGGATTATGCTTGTGTTCTGTAGTGTCTGATTTATATTTTGTCCATTCATTCAGACGGGTCCATGTATTTTCAGCGACAGCCGCAGTACCGCCAAAATCCATGCAGCGGCGCTGAATTTATGGCCTCCGAAAGGCCCATTCATTCAGACGGGTCCATGTATTTTCAGCGACAGCCGCAGTACCGCCAAAATCCATGCAGAGGCGCTGAGTTTATGGCCTCCGAAAGGCCCATTCATTCAGACGGGTCCATGTATTTTCAGCGACAGCAGCAGTACCGCCAAAATCCATGCAGCGGCGCTGTATTTATGGCCTCCGAAAGGCCCATTCATTACCAACGGGGCTGCAGTAGCATCCCGCGGCCACGCAGGGGCAGATATTGTGAGGGAATTACATGGTAGTGGACGGAGCGCCCATGCATTTCCAATGGGAGTGCAGTACCTCAAAAATCCGCTCCAAGCCACCGAACTTGAGGGCCCGACGTTCCCTCAACACTAGCCCAGTGCAATCGACATTTCGTTCTGTGTACATTGTTACACAGAATGACAATACAAGGGAATTATTATTATTATTATTATTATTATGTATTCAGCCACTAGTGGCGGGCACAATACCCCAAACACTGGCCCGGCGCTGGCTGAGTTTATGGCCTCTGAAAGGCCCATACATTCAGACGGGTCCATGTATTTTCAGTTTTCCGTAGCAGGTGTGATTGTTTGTTTAATTAGGTAGTTTGTGTTGGTGACGGTGTTCCTAACTGTGGTGGCTTGTTTGTAGAATGTGGGGCCCTGCGTTTGTGTTATGTTGATTTCTGGTAATTTACTTTTTACTAAGTAGTCTTTCAGGTTTTTGTTTCTTTTAAAGGCTGAGATGATTTTGTAATCTTGGATTATGCTTGTGTTCTGTAGTGTCTGATTTATATTTTGTCCATTCATTCAGACGGGTCCATGTATTTTCAGCGACAGCCGCAGTACCGCCAAAATCCATGCAGCGGCGCTGGATTTATGGCCTCCGAAAGGCCCATTCATTCAGACGGGTCCATGTATTTTCAGCGACAGCCGCAGTACCGCCAAAATCCATGCAGAGGCGCTGAGTTTATGGCCTCCGAAAGGCCCATTCATTCAGACGGGTCCATGTATTTTCAGCGACAGCAGCAGTACCGCCAAAATCCATGCAGCGGCGCTGTATTTATGGCCTCCGAAAGGCCCATTCATTACCAACGGGGCTGCAGTAGCATCCCGCGGCCACGCAGGGGCAGATATTGTGAGGGAATTACATGGTAGTGGACGGAGCGCCCATGCATTTCCAATGGGAGTGCAGTACCTCAAAAATCCGCTCCAAGCCACCGAACTTGAGGGCCCGACGTTCCCTCAACACTAGCCCAGTGCAATCGACATTTCGTTCTGTGTACATTGTTACACAGAATGACAATACAAGGGAATTATTATTATTATTATTATTATTATGTATTCAGCCACTAGTGGCGGGCACAATACCCCAAACACTGGCCCGGCGCTGGCTGAGTTTATGGCCTCTGAAAGGCCCATACATTCAGACGGGTCCATGTATTTTCAGTTTTCCGTAGCAGGTGTGATTGTTTGTTTAATTAGGTAGTTTGTGTTGGTGACGGTGTTCCTAACTGTGGTGGCTTGTTTGTAGAATGTGGGGCCCTGCGTTTGTGTTATGTTGATTTCTGGTAATTTACTTTTTACTAAGTAGTCTTTCAGGTTTTTGTTTCTTTTAAAGGCTGAGATGATTTTGTAATCTTGGATTATGCTTGTGTTCTGTAGTGTCTGATTTATATTTTGTCCATTCATTCAGACGGGTCCATGTATTTTCAGCGACAGCCGCAGTACCGCCAAAATCCATGCAGCGGCGCTGGATTTATGGCCTCCGAAAGGCCCATTCATTCAGACGGGTCCATGTATTTTCAGCGACAGCCGCAGTACCGCCAAAATCCATGCAGAGGCGCTGAGTTTATGGCCTCCGAAAGGCCCATTCATTCAGACGGGTCCATGTATTTTCAGCGACAGCAGCAGTACCGCCAAAATCCATGCAGCGGCGCTGTATTTATGGCCTCCGAAAGGCCCATTCATTACCAACGGGGCTGCAGTAGCATCCCGCGGCCACGCAGGGGCAGATATTGTGAGGGAATTACATGGTAGTGGACGGAGCGCCCATGCATTTCCAATGGGAGTGCAGTACCTCAAAAATCCGCTAGAGGGCCCCGAACTTGAGGGCCCGGCGTTCCCTCAAGTGCCGATTTTATACCCCCTTCTCCAGCCGACAGCCAGAATTATATTAGGGACTCGCAATTTTGAGAGGTGAGCACCAGGGCTAATCAGCGGCCACCCGTGACCATTGAGTCCGACAGAGCAGAGGCTAGGGGCGGCCTCGCATCTCGCAATTACCGAGGGAAGATGCCGGTTCTCGAAAAATTTCTAAGTTTTTCAAATTTTAAAGTATTGAAGTATTTAGGGCGCTTCCCGCGGCCCTGGCTTTTGCATGTACCCCTCTAAGCTCCGGTTCTCGAAAAATGTCTAAGTTTTTCAAACTTTAAAGTATTGAAGCCGGACTTCCGCGGAGGCTGACAGGGGGCCTCCATCGAAGCACCCTTCACCCCCGGGTGAGCCGGCGTCGGCCCACGGGCCTGCCGGTTCCCCAACTGAGCGATTGGCACACGAGACCCGCCTCGGAGGGCCCACGTCGGCCGGCGCAAGCCGGTGTTCGGGCGTGCGGCTCCTCCGGCTTTGCGGGTCAAGCTCCAGCGCCGAGGATACTAGGCAAACGTTGGGCCCCCCCGAGCCGAGTGGATACCCGCCTCAGAAAGAGCTGGGGCGGTACGTACGGACGGCCTCACTAAGAGGGAACGGAAGCTACTAAAGCACACGTATAACTGTCCGATGTGCGAACGAAAGTGAGGCCG
>NW_028283214.1:15000-25000 GCF_059441175.1 Urocampus carinirostris
CCACAAGAGGCGGCAGCCAGTCCCCAAACGCAAGCCAGGAGACGAACCACAAGAGGCGGCAGCCAGTCCCCAAACACCAGCCGGGGACCGGCCCACAAGAGGCGGCAGCCGGTCCCCAAACACCAGCCGGGGACCGGCCCACAAGAGGCGGCAGCCGGTCCCCAAACACCGGCCGGGGACCGGCCCACAGGAGGCGGCAGCCGGTCCCCAAACACCAGCCGGGGACCGGCCCACAAGAGGCGGCAGCCGGTCCCCAAACACCGGCCGGGGACCGGCCCACAGGAGGCGGCAGCCGGTCCCCAAACACCAGCCGGGGACCGGCCCACAAGAGGCGGCAGCCGGTCCCCAAACACCGGCCGGGGACCGGCCCACAGGAGGCGGCAGCCGGTCCCCAAACACCAGCCGGGGACCGGCCCACAAGAGGCGGCAGCCGGTCCCCAAACACCGGCCGGGGACCGGCCCACAGGAGGCGGCAGCCGGTCCCCAAACACCAGCCGGGGACCGGCCCACAGGAGGCGGCAGCCGGTCCCCAAACACCAGCCGGGGACCGGCCCACAGGAGGCGGCAGCCAGTCCCCAAACACTGGCCGGGGAGTGGCACAAATTCTAAGTCCCACGAGCCCCTGGTGACCCGACAATCGGACTTAGTGCAATTTTCCAAGTGCTGCAAGCCAATGTTGGCCCGACAAGTCCCCAAACGGCAGCCCGGTTTTGAGCCACTAGTGTCGGCCTATAAGTCCCCAAACACCGGCCCGGTTTTACGACCACTAGTCCCCCAACACTAGCCCGGGATTCAGCCACTAGTGGCGGGCACAATTCCCCAAACACCGGTCCGATAATACGCGCGCATATCCCCAAACACCGGTCCGATAATACGCGCGCATATCCCCAAACACCGGCCCGATAAAACGCGCACAATTCCCCAAACACCGGCCCGGATTTCAGCCACTAGTGGCGGGCACAAGTCCCCAAACACTAGCCAAGTTCTCAGCCACTAGTGGCGGGCACAATTCCCCAAACACCGGTCCGATAATACGCGCGCATATCCCCAAACACCGGCCCGATAATACGCGCGCAATTCCCCAAACACCGGCCCGGATTTCAGCCACTAGTGGCGGGCACAAGTCCCCAAACACTAGCCAAGTTCTCAGCCACTAGTGGCGGGCACAATTCCCCAAACACCGGTCCGATAATACGCGCGCATATCCCCAAACACCGGCCCGATAATACGCGCACAATTCCCCAAACACCGGCGCAGATTTCAGCCACTATTGGCGGGCACAAGTCCCCCAACACTAGCCCGGGATTCAGCCACTAGTGGCGGGCACAAGTCCCCAAACACCGGTCCGATAATACGCGCGCATATCCCCAAACACCGGCCCGATAATACGCGCGCATATCCCCAAACACCGGCCCGATAATACGCGCACAATTCCCCAAACACCGGCCCGGATTTCAGCCACTAGTGGCGGGCACAAGTCCCCAAACACTAGCCAAGTTCTCAGCCACTAGTGGCGGGCACAATTCCCCAAACACCGGTCCGATAATACGCGCGCATATCCCCAAACACCGGCCCGATAATACGCGCACAATTCCCCAAACACCGGCGCGGATTTCAGCCACTAGTGGCGGGCACAAGTCCCCAAACACTAGCCAAGTTCTCAGCCACTAGTGGCGGGCACGATTCCCCAAACACCGGTCCGATAATACGCGCGCATATCCCCAAACACCGGCCCGATAATACGCGCACAATTCCCCAAACACCGGCGCGGATTTCAGCCACTATTGGCGGGCACAAGTCCCCCAACACTAGCCCGGGATTCAGCCACTAGTGGCGGGCACGATTCCCCAAACACCGGTCCGATAATACGCGCGCATATCCCCAAACACCGGCCCGATAATACGCGCACAATTCCCCAAACACCGGCCCGGATTTCAGCCACTAGTGGCGGGCACAAGTCCCCAAACACTAGCCAAGTTCTCAGCCACTAGTGGCGGGCACAATTCCCCAAACACCGGTCCGATAATACGCGCGCATATCCCCAAACACCGGCCCGATAATACGCGCACAATTCCCCAAACACCGGCGCGGATTTCAGCCACTATTGGCGGGCACAAGTCCCCCAACACTAGCCCGGGATTCAGCCACTATTGGCGGGCACAAGTCCCCCAACACTAGCCCGGGATTCAGCCACTAGTGGCGGGCACGATTCCCCAAACACCGGTCCGATAATACGCGCGCATATCCCCAAACACCGGCCCGATAAAACGCGCACAATTCCCCAAACACCGGCCCGGATTTCAGCCACTAGTGGCGGGCACAAGTCCCCAAACACTAGCCAAGTTCTCAGCCACTAGTGGCGGGCACAATTCCCCAAACACCGGTCCGATAATACGCGCGCATATCCCCAAACACCGGCCCGATAATACGCGCACAATTCCCCAAACACCGGCGCGGATTTCAGCCACTAGTGGCGGGCACAAGTCCCCAAACACTAGCCAAGTTCTCAGCCACTAGTGGCGGGCACGATTCCCCAAACACCGGTCCGATAATACGCGCGCATATCCCCAAACACCGGCCCGATAATACGCGCACAATTCCCCAAACACCGGCGCGGATTTCAGCCACTATTGGCGGGCACAAGTCCCTCAACACTAGCCCGGATTTCAGCCACTATTGGAGGGCACAAGTCCCCCAACACTAGCCCAGTTCTCAGCCACTAGTGGCGGGCACAATTCCCCAAACACCGGTCCGATAATACGCGCGCATATCCCCAAACACCGGCCCGATAATACGCGCACAATTCCCCAAACACCGGTCCGATAATACGCGCGCATATCCCCAAACACCGGCCCGATAATACGCGCGCATATCCCCAAACACCGGCGCGGATTTCAGCCACTATTGGCGGGCACAAGTCCCCCAACACTAGCCCGGGATTCAGCCACTAGTGGCGGGCACGATTCCCCAAACACCGGTCCGATAATACGCGCGCATATCCCCAAACACCGGCCCGATAATACGCGCGCAATTCCCCAAACACCGGTCCGATAATACGCGCGCATATCCCCAAACACCGGCCCGATAATACGCGCGCATATCCCCAAACACCGGCGCGGATTTCAGCCACTATTGGCGGGCACAAGTCCCCCAACACTAGCCCGGGATTCAGCCACTAGTGGCGGGCACGATTCCCCAAACACCGGTCCGATAATACGCGCGCATATCCCCAAACACCGGCCCGATAATACGCGCGCAATTCCCCAAACACCGGCCCGATAATACGCGCACAATTCCCCAAACACCGGCGCGGATTTCAGCCACTATTGGCGGGCACAAGTCCCCCAACACTAGCCCGGGATTCAGCCACTAGTGGCGGGCACGATTCCCCAAACACCGGTCCGATAATACGCGCGCATATCCCCAAACACCGGCCCGATAATACGCGCACAATTCCCCAAACACCGGCGCGGATTTCAGCCACTATTGGAGGGCACAAGTCCCCCAACACTAGCCCAGTTCTCAGCCACTAGTGGCGGGCACAATTCCCCAAACACCGGTCCGATAATACGCGCGCATATCCCCAAACACCGGCCCGATAATACGCGCACAATTCCCCAAACACCGGTCCGATAATACGCGCGCATATCCCCAAACACCGGCCCGATAATACGCGCGCATATCCCCAAACACCGGCGCGGATTTCAGCCACTATTGGCGGGCACAAGTCCCCCAACACTAGCCCGGGATTCAGCCACTAGTGGCGGGCACGATTCCCCAAACACCGGTCCGATAATACGCGCGCATATCCCCAAACACCGGCCCGATAATACGCGCGCAATTCCCCAAACACCGGCCCGATAATACGCGCACAATTCCCCAAACACCGGCGCAGATTTCAGCCACTATTGGCGGGCACAAGTCCCCCAACACTAGCCCGGGATTCAGCCACTAGTGGCGGGCACGATTCCCCAAACACCGGTCCGATAATACGCGCGCATATCCCCAAACACCGGCCCGATAATACGCGCACAATTCCCCAAACACCGGCGCGGATTTCAGCCACTATTGGAGGGCACAAGTCCCCCAACACTAGCCCAGTTCTCAGCCACTAGTGGCGGGCACAATTCCCCAAACACCGGTCCGATAATACGCGCGCATATCCCCAAACACCGGCCCGATAATACGCGCACAATTCCCCAAACACCGGCGCGGATTTCAGCCACTATTGGCGGGCACAAGTCCCCCAACACTAGCCCGGGATTCAGCCACTAGTGGCGGGCACAATTCCCCAAACACCGGTCCGATAATACGCGCGCATATCCCCAAACACCGGCCCGATAATACGCGCACAATTCCCCAAACACCGGCGCGGATTTCAGCCACTATTGGCGGGCACAAGTCCCCCAACACTAGCCCGGGATTCAGCCACTAGTGGCGGGCACAATTCCCCAAACACCGGTCCGATAATACGCGCGCATATCCCCAAACACCGGCCCGATAATACGCGCACAATTCCCCAAACACCGGCGCGGATTTCAGCCACTATTGGCGGGCACAAGTCCCCCAACACTAGCCCGGGATTCAGCCACTAGTGGCGGGCACGATTCCCCAAACACCGGTCCGATAATACGCGCGCATATCCCCAAACACCGGCCCGATAATACGCGCACAATTCCCCAAACACCGGCGCGGATTTCAGCCACTATTGGCGGGCACAAGTCCCCCAACACTAGCCCGGGATTCAGCCACTAGTGGCGGGCACGATTCCCCAAACACCGGTCCGATAATACGCGCGCATATCCCCAAACACCGGCCCGATAATACGCGCACAATTCCCCAAACACCGGCGCGGATTTCAGCCACTATTGGCGGGCACAAGTCCCCCAACACTAGCCCGGGATTCAGCCACTAGTGGCGGGCACGATTCCCCAAACACCGGTCCGATAATACGCGCGCATATCCCCAAACACCGGTCCGATAATACGCGCGCATATCCCCAAACACCGGCCCGATAATACGCGCGCATATCCCCAAACACCGGCCCGATAATATGCGCACAATTCCCCAAACACCGGCCCGGATTTCAGCCACTAGTGGCGGGCACAAGTCCCCCAACACTAGCCCGGGATTCAGCCACTAGTGGCGGGCACGATTCCCCAAACACCGGTCCGATAATACGCGCGCATATCCCCAAACACCGGCCCGATAATACGCGCGCATATCCCCAAACACCGGCCCGATAATATGCGCACAATTCCCCAAACACCGGCCCGGATTTCAGCCACTAGTGGCGGGCACAAGTCCCCCAACACTAGCCCGGGATTCAGCCACTAGTGGCGGGCACGATTCCCCAAACACCGGTCCGATAATACGCGCGCATATCCCCAAACACCGGCCCGATAATATGCGCACAATTCCCCAAACACCGGCCCGGATTTCAGCCACTATTGGCGGGCACAAGTCCCCCAACACTAGCCCGGGATTCAGCCACTAGTGGCGGGCACGATTCCCCAAACACCGGTCCGATAATACGCGCGCATATCCCCAAACA
Source organism: Urocampus carinirostris (assembly GCF_059441175.1). Lineage (NCBI taxonomy): Eukaryota > Metazoa > Chordata > Actinopteri > Syngnathiformes > Syngnathidae > Urocampus > Urocampus carinirostris. The sequence goes on from NW_028283214.1 coordinate 20,555, forward strand.
CCGGCCCGATAATACGCGCACAATTCCCCAAACACCGGCCCGGATTTCAGCCACTAGTGGCGGGCACAAGTCCCCAAACACTAGCCAAGTTCTCAGCCACTAGTGGCGGGCACAAATCCCCAAACACCGGTCCGATAATACGCGCGCATATCCCCAAACACCGGCCCGATAATACGCGCACAATTCCCCAAACACCGGCGCGGATTTCAGCCACTATTGGCGGGCACAAGTCCCCCAACACTAGCCCGGGATTCAGCCACTAGTGGCGGGCACGATTCCCCAAACACCGGTCCGATAATACGCGCGCATATCCCCAAACACCGGCCCGATAATACGCGCACAATTCCCCAAACACCGGCCCGGATTTCAGCCACTAGTGGCGGGCACAAGTCCCCAAACACTAGCCAAGTTCTCAACCTTCAGCTGAGTATATGGCCTCCGAAAGGCCCATACATTCAGACGGGTCCATGTATTTTCAGCGACAGCCGCAGTACCGCCAAAATCCATGCAGCGGCGCTGGATTTATGGCCTCCGAAAGGCCCATTCATTCAGACGGGTCCATGTATTTTCAGCGACAGCCGCAGTACCGCCAAAATCCATGCAGAGGCGCTGAGTTTATGGCCTCCGAAAGGCCCATTCATTCAGACGGGTCCATGTATTTTCAGCGACAGCAGCAGTACCGCCAAAATCCATGCAGCGGCGCTGTATTTATGGCCTCCGAAAGGCCCATTCATTACCAACGGGGCTGCAGTAGCATCCCGCGGCCACGCAGGGGCAGATATTGTGAGGGAATTACATGGTAGTGGACGGAGCGCCCATGCATTTCCAATGGGAGTGCAGTACCTCAAAAATCCGCTCCAAGCCACCGAACTTGAGGGCCCGACGTTCCCTCAACACTAGCCCAGTGCAATCGACATTTCGTTCTGTGTACATTGTTACACAGAATGACAATACAAGGGAATTATTATTATTATTATTATTATTATGTATTCAGCCACTAGTGGCGGGCACAATACCCCAAACACTGGCCCGGCGCTGGCTGAGTTTATGGCCTCCGAAAGGCCCATACATTCAGACGGGTCCATGTATTTTCAGTTTTCCGTAGCAGGTGTGATTGTTTGTTTAATTAGGTAGTTTGTGTTGGTGACGGTGTTCCTAACTGTGGTGGCTTGTTTGTAGAATGTGGGGCCCTGCGTTTGTGTTATGTTGATTTCTGGTAATTTACTTTTTACTAAGTAGTCTTTCAGGTTTTTGTTTCTTTTAAAGGCTGAGATGATTTTGTAATCTTGGATTATGCTTGTGTTCTGTAGTGTCTGATTTATATTTTGTCCATTCATTCAGACGGGTCCATGTATTTTCAGCGACAGCCGCAGTACCGCCAAAATCCATGCAGCGGCGCTGAGTTTATGGCCTCCGAAAGGCCCATTCATTCAGACGGGTCCATGTATTTTCAGCGACAGCCGCAGTACCGCCAAAATCCATGCAGCGGCGCTGGGTTTATGGAATCCGAAAGGCCCATTCATTCAGACGGGTCCATGTATTTTCAACGACAGCCGCAGTACCGCCAAAATCCATGCAGCGGCGCTGGATTTATGGCCTCCGAAAGGCCCATTCATTCAGACGGGTCCATGTATTTTCAGCGACAGCCGCAGTACCGCCAAAATCCATGCAGAGGCGCTGAGTTTATGGCCTCCGAAAGGCCCATTCATTCAGACGGGTCCATGTATTTTCAGCGACAGCAGCAGTACCGCCAAAATCCATGCAGCGGCGCTGTATTTATGGCCTCCGAAAGGCCCATTCATTACCAACGGGGCTGCAGTAGCATCCCGCGGCCACGCAGGGGCAGATATTGTGAGGGAATTACATGGTAGTGGACGGAGCGCCCATGCATTTCCAATGGGAGTGCAGTACCTCAAAAATCCGCTCCAAGCCACCGAACTTGAGGGCCCGACGTTCCCTCAACACTAGCCCAGTGCAATCGACATTTCGTTCTGTGTACATTGTTACACAGAATGACAATACAAGGGAATTATTATTATTATTATTATTATTATTATGTATTCAGCCACTAGTGGCGGGCACAATACCCCAAACACTGGCCCGGCGCTGGCTGAGTTTATGGCCTCCGAAAGGCCCATACATTCAGACGGGTCCATGTATTTTCAGTTTTCCGTAGCAGGTGTGATTGTTTGTTTAATTAGGTAGTTTGTGTTGGTGACGGTGTTCCTAACTGTGGTGGCTTGTTTGTAGAATGTGGGGCCCTGCGTTTGTGTTATGTTGATTTCTGGTAATTTACTTTTTACTAAGTAGTCTTTCAGGTTTTTGTTTCTTTTAAAGGCTGAGATGATTTTGTAATCTTGGATTATGCTTGTGTTCTGTAGTGTCTGATTTATATTTTGTCCATTCATTCAGACGGGTCCATGTATTTTCAGCGACAGCCGCAGTACCGCCAAAATCCATGCAGCGGCGCTGAATTTATGGCCTCCGAAAGGCCCATTCATTCAGACGGGTCCATGTATTTTCAGCGACAGCCGCAGTACCGCCAAAATCCATGCAGAGGCGCTGAGTTTATGGCCTCCGAAAGGCCCATTCATTCAGACGGGTCCATGTATTTTCAGCGACAGCAGCAGTACCGCCAAAATCCATGCAGCGGCGCTGTATTTATGGCCTCCGAAAGGCCCATTCATTACCAACGGGGCTGCAGTAGCATCCCGCGGCCACGCAGGGGCAGATATTGTGAGGGAATTACATGGTAGTGGACGGAGCGCCCATGCATTTCCAATGGGAGTGCAGTACCTCAAAAATCCGCTCCAAGCCACCGAACTTGAGGGCCCGACGTTCCCTCAACACTAGCCCAGTGCAATCGACATTTCGTTCTGTGTACATTGTTACACAGAATGACAATACAAGGGAATTATTATTATTATTATTATTATTATGTATTCAGCCACTAGTGGCGGGCACAATACCCCAAACACTGGCCCGGCGCTGGCTGAGTTTATGGCCTCTGAAAGGCCCATACATTCAGACGGGTCCATGTATTTTCAGTTTTCCGTAGCAGGTGTGATTGTTTGTTTAATTAGGTAGTTTGTGTTGGTGACGGTGTTCCTAACTGTGGTGGCTTGTTTGTAGAATGTGGGGCCCTGCGTTTGTGTTATGTTGATTTCTGGTAATTTACTTTTTACTAAGTAGTCTTTCAGGTTTTTGTTTCTTTTAAAGGCTGAGATGATTTTGTAATCTTGGATTATGCTTGTGTTCTGTAGTGTCTGATTTATATTTTGTCCATTCATTCAGACGGGTCCATGTATTTTCAGCGACAGCCGCAGTACCGCCAAAATCCATGCAGCGGCGCTGGATTTATGGCCTCCGAAAGGCCCATTCATTCAGACGGGTCCATGTATTTTCAGCGACAGCCGCAGTACCGCCAAAATCCATGCAGAGGCGCTGAGTTTATGGCCTCCGAAAGGCCCATTCATTCAGACGGGTCCATGTATTTTCAGCGACAGCAGCAGTACCGCCAAAATCCATGCAGCGGCGCTGTATTTATGGCCTCCGAAAGGCCCATTCATTACCAACGGGGCTGCAGTAGCATCCCGCGGCCACGCAGGGGCAGATATTGTGAGGGAATTACATGGTAGTGGACGGAGCGCCCATGCATTTCCAATGGGAGTGCAGTACCTCAAAAATCCGCTAGAGGGCCCCGAACTTGAGGGCCCGGCGTTCCCTCAAGTGCCGATTTTATACCCCCTTCTCCAGCCGACAGCCAGAATTATATTAGGGACTCGCAATTTTGAGAGGTGAGCACCAGGGCTAATCAGCGGCCACCCGTGACCATTGAGTCCGACAGAGCAGAGGCTAGGGGCGGCCTCGCATCTCGCAATTACCGAGGGAAGATGCCGGTTCTCGAAAAATTTCTAAGTTTTTCAAATTTTAAAGTATTGAAGTATTTAGGGCGCTTCCCGCGGCCCTGGCTTTTGCATGTACCCCTCTAAGCTCCGGTTCTCGAAAAATGTCTAAGTTTTTCAAACTTTAAAGTATTGAAGCCGGACTTCCGCGGAGGCTGACAGGGGGCCTCCATCGAAGCACCCTTCACCCCCGGGTGAGCCGGCGTCGGCCCACGGGCCTGCCGGTTCCCCAACTGAGCGATTGGCACACGAGACCCGCCTCGGAGGGCCCACGTCGGCCGGCGCAAGCCGGTGTTCGGGCGTGCGGCTCCTCCGGCTTTGCGGGTCAAGCTCCAGCGCCGAGGATACTAGGCAAACGTTGGGCCCCCCCGAGCCGAGTGGATACCCGCCTCAGAAAGAGCTGGGGCGGTACGTACGGACGGCCTCACTAAGAGGGAACGGAAGCTACTAAAGCACACGTATAACTGTCCGATGTGCGAACGAAAGTGAGGCCGGACGAATCCGATACGAGTTACGAGTGAGGCGGGATCCACGGCTGGCA
>NW_028283214.1:35000-44730 GCF_059441175.1 Urocampus carinirostris
CCACAAGAGGCGGCAGCCAGTCCCCAAACACCAGCCGGGGACCGGCCCACAAGAGGCGGCAGCCGGTCCCCAAACACCAGCCGGGGACCGGCCCACAAGAGGCGGCAGCCGGTCCCCAAACACCGGCCGGGGACCGGCCCACAGGAGGCGGCAGCCGGTCCCCAAACACCAGCCGGGGACCGGCCCACAAGAGGCGGCAGCCGGTCCCCAAACACCGGCCGGGGACCGGCCCACAGGAGGCGGCAGCCGGTCCCCAAACACCAGCCGGGGACCGGCCCACAAGAGGCGGCAGCCGGTCCCCAAACACCGGCCGGGGACCGGCCCACAGGAGGCGGCAGCCGGTCCCCAAACACCAGCCGGGGACCGGCCCACAAGAGGCGGCAGCCGGTCCCCAAACACCGGCCGGGGACCGGCCCACAGGAGGCGGCAGCCGGTCCCCAAACACCAGCCGGGGACCGGCCCACAGGAGGCGGCAGCCGGTCCCCAAACACCAGCCGGGGACCGGCCCACAGGAGGCGGCAGCCAGTCCCCAAACACTGGCCGGGGAGTGGCACAAATTCTAAGTCCCACGAGCCCCTGGTGACCCGACAATCGGACTTAGTGCAATTTTCCAAGTGCTGCAAGCCAATGTTGGCCCGACAAGTCCCCAAACGGCAGCCCGGTTTTGAGCCACTAGTGTCGGCCTATAAGTCCCCAAACACCGGCCCGGTTTTACGACCACTAGTCCCCCAACACTAGCCCGGGATTCAGCCACTAGTGGCGGGCACAATTCCCCAAACACCGGTCCGATAATACGCGCGCATATCCCCAAACACCGGTCCGATAATACGCGCGCATATCCCCAAACACCGGCCCGATAAAACGCGCACAATTCCCCAAACACCGGCCCGGATTTCAGCCACTAGTGGCGGGCACAAGTCCCCAAACACTAGCCAAGTTCTCAGCCACTAGTGGCGGGCACAATTCCCCAAACACCGGTCCGATAATACGCGCGCATATCCCCAAACACCGGCCCGATAATACGCGCGCAATTCCCCAAACACCGGCCCGGATTTCAGCCACTAGTGGCGGGCACAAGTCCCCAAACACTAGCCAAGTTCTCAGCCACTAGTGGCGGGCACAATTCCCCAAACACCGGTCCGATAATACGCGCGCATATCCCCAAACACCGGCCCGATAATACGCGCACAATTCCCCAAACACCGGCGCAGATTTCAGCCACTATTGGCGGGCACAAGTCCCCCAACACTAGCCCGGGATTCAGCCACTAGTGGCGGGCACAAGTCCCCAAACACCGGTCCGATAATACGCGCGCATATCCCCAAACACCGGCCCGATAATACGCGCGCATATCCCCAAACACCGGCCCGATAATACGCGCACAATTCCCCAAACACCGGCCCGGATTTCAGCCACTAGTGGCGGGCACAAGTCCCCAAACACTAGCCAAGTTCTCAGCCACTAGTGGCGGGCACAATTCCCCAAACACCGGTCCGATAATACGCGCGCATATCCCCAAACACCGGCCCGATAATACGCGCACAATTCCCCAAACACCGGCGCGGATTTCAGCCACTAGTGGCGGGCACAAGTCCCCAAACACTAGCCAAGTTCTCAGCCACTAGTGGCGGGCACGATTCCCCAAACACCGGTCCGATAATACGCGCGCATATCCCCAAACACCGGCCCGATAATACGCGCACAATTCCCCAAACACCGGCGCGGATTTCAGCCACTATTGGCGGGCACAAGTCCCCCAACACTAGCCCGGGATTCAGCCACTAGTGGCGGGCACGATTCCCCAAACACCGGTCCGATAATACGCGCGCATATCCCCAAACACCGGCCCGATAATACGCGCACAATTCCCCAAACACCGGCCCGGATTTCAGCCACTAGTGGCGGGCACAAGTCCCCAAACACTAGCCAAGTTCTCAGCCACTAGTGGCGGGCACAATTCCCCAAACACGGTCCGATAATACGCGCGCATATCCCCAAACACCGGCCCGATAATACGCGCACAATTCCCCAAACACCGGCGCGGATTTCAGCCACTATTGGCGGGCACAAGTCCCCCAACACTAGCCCGGGATTCAGCCACTATTGGCGGGCACAAGTCCCCCAACACTAGCCCGGGATTCAGCCACTAGTGGCGGGCACGATTCCCCAAACACCGGTCCGATAATACGCGCGCATATCCCCAAACACCGGCCCGATAAAACGCGCACAATTCCCCAAACACCGGCCCGGATTTCAGCCACTAGTGGCGGGCACAAGTCCCCAAACACTAGCCAAGTTCTCAGCCACTAGTGGCGGGCACAATTCCCCAAACACCGGTCCGATAATACGCGCGCATATCCCCAAACACCGGCCCGATAATACGCGCACAATTCCCCAAACACCGGCGCGGATTTCAGCCACTAGTGGCGGGCACAAGTCCCCAAACACTAGCCAAGTTCTCAGCCACTAGTGGCGGGCACGATTCCCCAAACACCGGTCCGATAATACGCGCGCATATCCCCAAACACCGGCCCGATAATACGCGCACAATTCCCCAAACACCGGCGCGGATTTCAGCCACTATTGGCGGGCACAAGTCCCTCAACACTAGCCCGGATTTCAGCCACTATTGGAGGGCACAAGTCCCCCAACACTAGCCCAGTTCTCAGCCACTAGTGGCGGGCACAATTCCCCAAACACCGGTCCGATAATACGCGCGCATATCCCCAAACACCGGCCCGATAATACGCGCACAATTCCCCAAACACCGGCGCGGATTTCAGCCACTATTGGCGGGCACAAGTCCCCCAACACTAGCCCGGGATTCAGCCACTAGTGGCGGGCACGATTCCCCAAACACCGGTCCGATAATACGCGCGCATATCCCCAAACACCGGCCCGATAATACGCGCACAATTCCCCAAACACCGGCGCGGATTTCAGCCACTATTGGCGGGCACAAGTCCCCCAACACTAGCCCGGGATTCAGCCACTAGTGGCGGGCACGATTCCCCAAACACCGGTCCGATAATACGCGCGCATATCCCCAAACACCGGCCCGATAATACGCGCGCATATCCCCAAACACCGGCCCGATAATACGCGCACAATTCCCCAAACACCGGCGCGGATTTCAGCCACTATTGGCGGGCACAAGTCCCCCAACACTAGCCCGGGATTCAGCCACTAGTGGCGGGCACGATTCCCCAAACACCGGTCCGATAATACGCGCGCATATCCCCAAACACCGGCCCGATAATACGCGCACAATTCCCCAAACACCGGCGCGGATTTCAGCCACTATTGGCGGGCACAAGTCCCCCAACACTAGCCCGGGATTCAGCCACTAGTGGCGGGCACGATTCCCCAAACACCGGCCCGATAATACGCGCACAATTCCCCAAACACCGGCGCGGATTTCAGCCACTAGTGGCGGGCACAAGTCCCCCAACACTAGCCAAGTTCTCAGCCACTATTGGCGGGCACAAGTCCCCCAACACTAGCCCGGGATTCAGCCACTAGTGGCGGGCACGATTCCCCAAACACCGGTCCGATAATACGCGCGCATATCCCCAAACACCGGCCCGATAATACGCGCACAATTCCCCAAACACCGGCCCGGATTTCAGCCACTAGTGGCGGGCACAAGTCCCCAAACACTAGCCAAGTTCTCAGCCACTAGTGGCGGGCACAATTCCCCAAACACCGGTCCGATAATACGCGCGCATATCCCCAAACACCGGCCCGATAATACGCGCACAATTCCCCAAACACCGGCGCGGATTTCAGCCACTATTGGCGGGCACAAGTCCCCCAACACTAGCCCGGGATTCAGCCACTAGTGGCGGGCACGATTCCCCAAACACCGGTCCGATAATACGCGCGCATATCCCCAAACACCGGCCCGATAATACGCGCACAATTCCCCAAACACCGGCGCGGATTTCAGCCACTATTGGCGGGCACAAGTCCCCCAACACTAGCCCGGGATTCAGCCACTAGTGGCGGGCACGATTCCCCAAACACCGGTCCGATAATACGCGCGCATATCCCCAAACACCGGCCCGATAATACGCGCGCATATCCCCAAACACCGGCCCGATAATACGCGCACAATTCCCCAAACACCGGCCCGGATTTCAGCCACTAGTGGCGGGCACAAGTCCCCCAACACTAGCCCAGTTCTCAGCCACTAGTGGCGGGCACAATTCCCCAAACACCGGTCCGATAATACGCGCGCATATCCCCAAACACCGGCCCGATAATACGCGCACAATTCCCCAAACACCGGCGCGGATTTCAGCCACTATTGGCGGGCACAAGTCCCCCAACACTAGCCCGGGATTCAGCCACTAGTGGCGGGCACGATTCCCCAAACACCGGTCCGATAATACGCGCAGCATATCCCCAAACACCGGCCCGATAATACGCGCACAATTCCCCAAACACCGGCGCGGATTTCAGCCACTAGTGGCGGGCACAAGTCCCCCAACACTAGCCCGGGATTCAGCCACTAGTGGCGGGCACAATTCCCCAAACACCGGTCCGATAATACGCGCGCATATCCCCAAACACCGGCCCGATAATACGCGCACAATTCCCCAAACACCGGCGCGGATTTCAGCCACTATTGGCGGGCACAAGTCCCCCAACACTAGCCCGGGATTCAGCCACTAGTGGCGGGCACGATTCCCCAAACACCGGTCCGATAATACGCGCGCATATCCCCAAACACCGGCCCGATAATACGCGCACAATTCCCCAAACACCGGCGCGGATTTCAGCCACTATTGGCGGGCACAAGTCCCCCAACACTAGCCCGGGATTCAGCCACTAGTGGCGGGCACGATTCCCCAAACACCGGTCCGATAATACGCGCGCATATCCCCAAACACCGGCCCGATAATACGCGCGCATATCCCCAAACACCGGCCCGATAATACGCGCACAATTCCCCAAACACCGGCCCGGATTTCAGCCACTAGTGGCGGGCACAAGTCCCCCAACACTAGCCCAGTTCTCAGCCACTAGTGGCGGGCACAATTCCCCAAACACCGGTCCGATAATACGCGCGCATATCCCCAAACACCGGCCCGATAATACGCGCACAATTCCCCAAACACCGGCGCGGATTTCAGCCACTATTGGCGGGCACAAGTCCCCCAACACTAGCCCGGGATTCAGCCACTAGTGGCGGGCACGATTCCCCAAACACCGGTCCGATAATACGCGCGCATATCCCCAAACACCGGCCCGATAATACGCGCACAATTCCCCAAACACCGGCGCGGATTTCAGCCACTATTGGCGGGCACAAGTCCCCCAACACTAGCCCGGGATTCAGCCACTAGTGGCGGGCACGATTCCCCAAACACCGGCCCGATAATACGCGCACAATTCCCCAAACACCGGCGCGGATTTCAGCCACTAGTGGCGGGCACAAGTCCCCCAACACTAGCCAAGTTCTCAGCCACTATTGGCGGGCACAAGTCCCCCAACACTAGCCCGGGATTCAGCCACTAGTGGCGGGCACGATTCCCCAAACACCGGTCCGATAATACGCGCGCATATCCCCAAACACCGGCCCGATAATACGCGCACAATTCCCCAAACACCGGCCCGGATTTCAGCACTAGTGGCGGGCACAAGTCCCCAAACACTAGCCAAGTTCTCAGCCACTAGTGGCGGGCACAAATCCCAAACACCGGTCCGATAATACGCGCGCATATCCCCAAACACCGGCCCGATAATACGCGCACAATTCCCCAAACACCGGCGCGGATTTCAGCCACTATTGGCGGGCACAAGTCCCCCAACACTAGCCGGGATTCAGCCACTAGTGGCGGGCACGATTCCCAAACACCGGTCCGATAATACGCGCGCATATCCCCAAACACCGGCCGATAATACGCGCACAATTCCCCAAACACCGGCCCGGATTTCAGCCACTAGTGGCGGGCACAAGTCCCCAACACTAGCCAAGTTCTCAACTTCAGCTGAGTATATGGCCTCCGAAAGGCCCATACATTCAGACGGGTCCATGTATTTTCAGCGACAGCCGCAGTACCGCCAAAATCCATGCAGCGGCGCTGGATTTATGGCCTCCGAAAGGCCCATTCATTCAGACGGGTCCATGTATTTTCAGCGACAGCCGCAGTACCGCCAAAATCCATGCAGAGGCGCTGAGTTTATGGCCTCCGAAAGGCCCATTCATTCAGACGGGTCCATGTATTTTCAGCGACAGCAGCAGTACCGCCAAAATCCATGCAGCGGCGCTGTATTTATGGCCTCCGAAAGGCCCATTCATTACCAACGGGGCTGCAGTAGCATCCGCGGCCACGCAGGGGCAGATATTGTGAGGAATTACATGGTAGTGGACGGAGCGCCCATGCATTTCCAATGGGAGTGCAGTACCTCAAAAATCCGCTCCAAGCCACCGAACTTGAGGGCCCGACGTTCCGACGTTCCCTCAACACTAGCCCAGTGCAATCGACATTTCGTTCTGTGTACATTGTTACACAGAATGACAATACAAGGGAATTATTATTATTATTATTATTATTATTATGTATTCAGCCACTAGTGGCGGGCACAATACCCCAAACACTGGCCCGGCGCTGGCTGAGTTTATGGCCTCCGAAAGGCCCATACATTCAGACGGGTCCATGTATTTTCAGTTTTCCGTAGCAGGTGTGATTGTTTGTTTAATTAGGTAGTTTGTGTTGGTGACGGTGTTCCTAACTGTGGTGGCTTGTTTGTAGAATGTGGGGCCCTGCGTTTGTGTTATGTTGATTTCTGGTAATTTACTTTTTACTAAGTAGTCTTTCAGGTTTTTGTTTCTTTTAAAGGCTGAGATGATTTTGTAATCTTGGATTATGCTTGTGTTCTGTAGTGTCTGATTTATATTTTGTCCATTCATTCAGACGGGTCCATGTATTTTCAGCGACAGCCGCAGTACCGCCAAAATCCATGCAGCGGCGCTGAGTTTATGGCCTCCGAAAGGCCCATTCATTCAGACGGGTCCATGTATTTTCAGCGACAGCCGCAGTACCGCCAAAATCCATGCAGCGGCGCTGGGTTTATGGAATCCGAAAGGCCCATTCATTCAGACGGGTCCATGTATTTTCAACGACAGCCGCAGTACCGCCAAAATCCATGCAGCGGCGCTGGATTTATGGCCTCCGAAAGGCCCATTCATTCAGACGGGTCCATGTATTTTCAGCGACAGCCGCAGTACCGCCAAAATCCATGCAGAGGCGCTGAGTTTATGGCCTCCGAAAGGCCCATTCATTCAGACGGGTCCATGTATTTTCAGCGACAGCAGCAGTACCGCCAAAATCCATGCAGCGGCGCTGTATTTATGGCCTCCGAAAGGCCCATTCATTACCAACGGGGCTGCAGTAGCATCCCATCCCGCGGCCACGCAGGGGCAGATATTGTGAGGGAATTACATGGTAGTGGACGGAGCGCCCATGCATTTCCAATGGGAGTGCAGTACCTCAAAAATCCGCTCCAAGCCACCGAACTTGAGGGCCCGACGTTCCCTCAACACTAGCCCAGTGCAATCGACATTTCGTTCTGTGTACATTGTTACACAGAATGACAATACAAGGGAATTATTATTATTATTATTATTATTATTATGTATTCAGCCACTAGTGGCGGGCACAATACCCCAAAACACTGGCCCGGCGCTGGCTGAGTTTATGGCCTCCGAAAGGCCCATACATTCAGACGGGTCCATGTATTTTCAGTTTTCCGTAGCAGGTGTGATTGTTTGTTTAATTAGGTAGTTTGTGTTGGTGACGGTGTTCCTAACTGTGGTGGCTTGTTTGTAGAATGTGGGGCCCTGCGTTTGTGTTATGTTGATTTCTGGTAATTTACTTTTTACTAAGTAGTCTTTCAGGTTTTTGTTTCTTTTAAAGGCTGAGATGATTTTGTAATCTTGGATTATGCTTGTGTTCTGTAGTGTCTGATTTATATTTTGTCCATTCATTCAGACGGGTCCATGTATTTTCAGCGACAGCCGCAGTACCGCCAAAATCCATGCAGCGGCGCTGAATTTATGGCCTCCGAAAGGCCCATTCATTCAGACGGGTCCATGTATTTTCAGCGACAGCCGCAGTACCGCCAAAATCCATGCAGAGGCGCTGAGTTTATGGCCTCCGAAAGGCCCATTCATTCAGACGGGTCCATGTATTTTCAGCGACAGCAGCAGTACCGCCAAAATCCATGCAGCGGCGCTGTATTTATGGCCTCCGAAAGGCCCATTCATTACCAACGGGGCTGCAGTAGCATCCCGCGGCCACGCAGGGGCAGATATTGTGAGGGAATTACATGGTAGTGGACGGAGCGCCCATGCATTTCCAATGGGAGTGCAGTACCTCAAAAATCCGCTCCAAGCCACCGAACTTGAGGGCCCGACGTTCCCTCAACACTAGCCCAGTGCAATCGACATTTCGTTCTGTGTACATTGTTACACAGAATGACAATACAAGGGAATTATTATTATTATTATTATTATTATTATGTATTCAGCCACTAGTGGCGGGCACAATACCCCAAACACTGGCCCGGCGCTGGCTGAGTTTATGGCCTCCGAAAGGCCCATACATTCAGACGGGTCCATGTATTTTCAGTTTTCCGTAGCAGGTGTGATTGTTTGTTTAATTAGGTAGTTTGTGTTGGTGACGGTGTTCCTAACTGTGGTGGCTTGTTTGTAGAATGTGGGGCCCTGCGTTTGTGTTATGTTGATTTCTGGTAATTTACTTTTTACTAAGTAGTCTTTCAGGTTTTTGTTTCTTTTAAAGGCTGAGATGATTTTGTAATCTTGGATTATGCTTGTGTTCTGTAGTGTCTGATTTATATTTTGTCCATTCATTCAGACGGGTCCATGTATTTTCAGCGACAGCCGCAGTACCGCCAAAATCCATGCAGCGGCGCTGAATTTATGGCCTCCGAAAGGCCCATTCATTCAGACGGGTCCATGTATTTTCAGCGACAGCCGCAGTACCGCCAAAATCCATGCAGAGGCGCTGAGTTTATGGCCTCCGAAAGGCCCATTCATTCAGACGGGTCCATGTATTTTCAGCGACAGCAGCAGTACCCGCCAAAATCCATGCAGCGGCGCTGTATTTATGGCCTCCGAAAGGCCCATTCATTACCAACGGGGCTGCAGTAGCATCCCGCGGCCACGCAGGGGCAGATATTGTGAGGGAATTACATGGTAGTGGACGGAGCGCCCATGCATTTCCAATGGGAGTGCAGTACCTCAAAAATCCGCTCCAAGCCACCGAACTTGAGGGCCCGACGTTCCCTCAACACTAGCCCAGTGCAATCGACATTTCGTTCTGTGTACATTGTTACACAGAATGACAATACAAGGGAATTATTATTATTATTATTATTATTATGTATTCAGCCACTAGTGGCGGGCACAATACCCCAAACACTGGCCCGGCGCTGGCTGAGTTTATGGCCTCTGAAAGGCCCATACATTCAGACGGGTCCATGTATTTTCAGTTTTCCGTAGCAGGTGTGATTGTTTGTTTAATTAGGTAGTTTGTGTTGGTGACGGTGTTCCTAACTGTGGTGGCTTGTTTGTAGAATGTGGGGCCCTGCGTTTGTGTTATGTTGATTTCTGGTAATTTACTTTTTACTAAGTAGTCTTTCAGGTTTTTGTTTCTTTTAAAGGCTGAGATGATTTTGTAATCTTGGATTATGCTTGTGT
>NW_028283215.1:0-43946 GCF_059441175.1 Urocampus carinirostris
GGGGGGTAGTGTGTCGAAAATGTGGAAAAAAAACAAAGGGTTTAGTATGTCGAAAATATCGAAAAATACGTAAGGGGGGGGTAGTGTGTCGAAAATGTGGAAAAAAAACAAAGGGGTTAGTATGTCGAAAAAATCGAAAAATACGTAAGGGGGGGTAGTGTGTCGAAAATGTGGAAAAAAAACAGGGGTTAGTATGTCGAAAATATCGAAAAATACGTAAGGGGGGGTAGTGTGTCGAAAATCTTGAAAAAAAACAGAGGGTTTAGTAGGTCAAAAATATCGAAAAATACGTAAGGGGGGGTAGTGTGTCGAAAATATCGAAAAAAAACAAAGGGTTTAGTATGTCGAAAATATCGAAAAATACGGAAGGGGGGGTAGTGTGTCGAAAATGTGGAAAAAAAACAAAGGGGTTAGTATGTCGAAAATATCGAAAAATACGTAAGGGGGGGTAGTGTGTCGAAAATGTGGAAAAAAAACAAAGGGGTTAGTATGTCGAAAATATCGAAAAATACGTAAGGGGGGGGTAGTGTGTCGAAAATATTGAAAAAAAACAAAGGGGTTTAGTATGTCGAAAATATCGAAAAATACGTAAGGGGGGGTAGTGTGTCGAAAATGTGGAAAAAAAACAAAGGGGTTAGTATGTCGAAAATATCGAAAAATACGTAAGGGGGGGTAGTATGTCGAAAATGTGGAAAAAAAACAAAGGGGTTAGTATGTCGAAAATATCGAAAAATACGTAAGGGGGGGTAGTGTGTCGAAAATGTGGAAAAAAAACAAAGGGGTAAGTATGTCGAAAATATCGAAAAATACGTAAGGGGGGGTAGTGTGTCGAA
This sequence comes from Urocampus carinirostris, assembly GCF_059441175.1. NCBI lineage: Eukaryota > Metazoa > Chordata > Actinopteri > Syngnathiformes > Syngnathidae > Urocampus > Urocampus carinirostris. The sequence continues at coordinate 834 of NW_028283215.1, forward strand.
AATGTGGAAAAAAAACAAAGGGGTTAGTATGTCGAAAATATCGAAAAATACGTAAGGGGGGGTAGTGTGTCGAAAATGTGGAAAAAAAACAAAGGGGTTAGTATGTCGAAAATATCGAAAAATACGTAAGGAGGGGTAGTGTGTCGAAAATGTGGAAAAAAAACAAAGGGGTTAGTATGTCGAAAATATCGAAAAATACGTAAGGGGGGGTAGTGTGTCGAAAATGTGGAGAGAAAACAAAGGGGTTAGTATGTCGAAAATATCGAAAAATACGTAAGGGGGGGTAGTGTGTCGAAAATATCAAAAAAAAACAAAGGGTTTAGTATGTCGAAAATATCGAAAAATACGTAAGGCGGGGTAGTGTGTCGAAAATGTGGAAAAAAAACAAAGGGGTTAGTATGTCGAAAATATCGAAAAATACGTAAGGGGGGGTAGTGTGTCGAAAATATTGAAAAAAAACAAAGGGGTTTAGTATGTCGAAAATATCGAAAAATACGTAAGGGGGGGGTAGTGTGTCGAAAATGTGGAAAAAAAACAAAGGGGTTAGTATGTCGAAAATATCGAAAAATACGTAAGGGGGGGTAGTGTGTCGAAAATATTGAAAAAAAACAAAGGGGTTTAGTATGTCGAAAATATCGAAAAATACGTAAGGGGGGGTAGTGTGTCGAAAATGTGGAAAAAAAACAAAGGGGTTTAGTATGTCGAAAATATCGAAAAATACGTAAGGGGGGGTAGTGTGTCGAAAATATTGAAAAAAAACAAAGGGTTTTAGTATGTCGAAAATATCGAAAAATACGTAAGGGGGGGTAGTGTGTCGAAAATGTGGAAAAAAAACAAAGGGGTTAGTATGTCGAAAATATCGAAAAATACGTAAGGGGGGGTAGTGTGTCGAAAATGTGGAAAAAAAACAAAGGGTTTAGTATGTCGAAAATATCGAAAAATACGTAAGGGGGGGTAGTGTGTCGAAAATATCGAAAAAAACCAAAGGGTTTAGTATGTCGAAAATATCGAAAAATACGTAAGGCGGGGTAGTGTGTCGAAAATGTGGAAAAAAAACAAAGGGGTTAGTATGTCGAAAATATCGAAAAATACGTAAGGGGGGGTAGTGTGTCGAAAATATTGAAAAAAAACAAAGGGTTTAGTATGTCGAAAATATCGAAAAATACGTAAGGGGGGGTAGTGTGTCGAAAATGTGGAAAAAAAACAAAGGGGTTTAGTATGTCGAAAATATCGAAAAATACGTAAGGGGGGGTAGTGTGTCGAAAATGTGGAAAAAAAACAAAGGGGGTAGTATGTCGAAAATATCAAAAAATACGTAAGGGGGGGTAGTGTGTCGAAAATGTGGAAAAAAAACAAAGGGGGGTAGTATGTCGAAAATATCGAAAAATACGTAAGGGGGGGTAGTGTGTCGAAAATGTGGAAAAAAAACAAAGGGGGTAGTATGTCGAAAATATCGAAAAATACGTAAGGGGGGGTAGTGTGTCGAAAATGTGGAAAAAAAACAAAGGGGTTAGTATGTCGAAAATATCGAAAAATACGTAAGGGGGGTAGTGTGTCGAAAATGTGGAAAAAAAACAAAGGGTTTAGTATGTCGAAAATATCGAAAAATACGTAAGGGGGGTTAGTGTGTCGAAAATGTGGAAAAAAAACAAAGGGGGTAGTATGTCGAAAATATCGAAAAATACGTAAGGGGGGGTAGTGTGTCGAAAATGTGGAAAAAAAACAAAGGGGGTAGTATGTCGAAAATATCGAAAAATACGTAAGGGGGGGTAGTGTGTCGAAAATGTGGAAAAAAAACAAAGGGGGTAGTATGTCGAAAATATCGAAAAATACGTAAGGGGGGGTAGTGTGTCGAAAATGTGGAAAAAAAACAAAGGGTTTAGTATGTCGAAAATATCGAAAAATACGTAAGGGGGGGGTAGTGTGTCGAAAATGTGGAAAAAAAACAAAGGGGTTAGTATGTCGAAAATATCGAAAAATACGAAAGGGGGGGTAGTGTGTCGAAAATGTGGAAAAAAAACAAAGGTGGTAGTATGTCGAAAATATCGAAAAATACGTAAGGGGGGGTAGTGTGTCGAAAATGTGGAAAAAAAACAAAGGGGTTAGTATGTCAAAATATCGAAAAATACGTAAGGGGGGGTAGTGTGTCGAAAATATCGAAAAAAACAAAGGGTTTAGTATGTCAAAAATATCGAAAAATACGTAAGGGGGGGTAGTGTGTCGAAAATGTGGAAAAAAAACAAAGGGGTTAGTATGTCGAAAATATCGAAAAATACTTAAGGGGGGGTAGTGTGTCGAAAATGTGGAAAAAAAACAAAGGGGTTTAGTATGTCGAAAATATCGAAAAATACGTAAGGGGGGGTAGTGTGTCGAAAATGTGGAAAAAAAACAAAGGGGTTAGTATGTCGAAAATATCGAAAAATACGTAAGGGGGGGGTAGTGTGTCGAAAATGTGGAAAAAAAACAAAGGGGTTAGTATGTCAAAATATCGAAAAATACGTAAGGGGGGGTAGTGTGTCGAAAATATCGAAAAAAACAAAGGGTTTAGTATGTCAAAAATATCGAAAAATACGTAAGGGGGGGGTAGTGTGTCGAAAATGTGGAAAAAAAACAAAGGGGTTAGTATGTCGAAAATATCGAAAAATACGTAAGGGGGGGTAGTGTGTCGAAAATGTGGAAAAAAAACAAAGGGGTTTAGTATGTCGAAAATATCGAAAAATACGTAAGGGGGGGTAGTGTGTCGAAAATGTGGAAAAAAAACAAAGGGGTTAGTATGTCGAAAATATCGAAAAATACGTAAGGGGGGGTAGTGTGTCGAAAATATCGAAAAAAACAAAGGGTTTAGTATGTCGAAAATATCGAAAAATACGTAAGGGGGGGTAGTGTGTCGAAAATGTGGAAAAAAAACAAAGGGGTTAGTATGTCGAAAATATCGAAAAATACGTAAGGGGGGGTAGTGTGTCGAAAATGTGGAAAAAAAACAAAGGGGTTAGTACGTCGAAAATATCGAAAAATACGTAAGGGAGGGTAGTGTGTCGAAAATGTGGAAAAAAAACAAAGGGGTTAGTATGTCGAAAATATCGAAAAATACGTAAGGGGGGGTAGTGTGTCGAAAATGTGGAAAAAAAACAAAGGGGTTAGTATGTCAAAATATCGAAAAATACGTAAGGGGGGGTAGTGTGTCGAAAATATCGAAAAAAACAAAGGGTTTAGTATGTCGAAAATATCGAAAAATACGTAAGGGGGGGTAGTGTGTCGAAAATGTGGAAAAAAAACAAAGGGGTTAGTATGTCGAAAATATCGAAAAATACGTAAGGGGGGGTAGTGTGTCGAAAATGTGGAAAAAAAACAAAGGGGTTAGTATGTCGAAAATATCGAAAAATACGTAAGGGGGGGTAGTGTGTCGAAAATATCAAAAAAAACAAAGGGTTTAGTATGTCGAAAATATCGAAAAATACGTAAGGGGGGGGTAGTGTGTCGAAAATGTGGAAAAAAAACAAAGGGGTTAGTATGTCGAAAATATCGAAAAATACGTAAGGGGGGGTAGTGTGTCGAAAATGTGGAAAAAAAACAAAGGGGTTAGTACGTCGAAAATATCGAAAAATACGTAAGGGAGGGTAGTGTGTCGAAAATGTGGAAAAAAAACAAAGGGGTTAGTATGTCGAAAATATCGAAAAATACGTAAGGGGGGGTAGTGTGTCGAAAATGTGGAAAAAAAACAAAGGGGTTAGTATGTCGAAAATATCGAAAAATACGTAAGGGGGGGTAGTGTGTCGAAAATGTGGAGAAAAAACAAAGGGGTTAGTATGTCGAAAATATCGAAAAATACGTAAGGGGGGGTAGTGTGTCGAAAATATCGAAAAAAACAAAGGGTTTAGTATGTCGAAAATATCGAAAAATACGTAAGGGGGGGTAGTGTGTCGAAAATGTGGAAAAAAAACAAAGGGGTTAGTATGTCGAAAATATCAAAAAATACGTAAGGGGGGGTAGTGTGTCGAAAATATCGAAAAAAACAAAAGGGTTTAGTATGTCGAAAATATCGAAAAATACGTAAGGGGGGGTAGTGTGTCGAAAATATCGAAAAAAACAAAGGGTTTAGTATGTCGAAAATATCGAAAAATACGTAAGGGGGGGTAGTGTGTCGAGAATGTGGAAAAAAAACAAAGGGTTTAGTATGTCGAAAATATCGAAAAATACGTAAGGGGGGGTAGTGTGTCGAAAATGTGGAAAAAAAACAAAGGGGTTAGTACGTCGAAAATATCGAAAAATACGTAAGGGGGGGTAGTGTGTCGAAAATGTGGAAAAAAAACAAAGGGGTTAGTATGTCGAAAATATCGAAAAATACGTAAGGGGGGGTAGTGTGTCGAAAATGTGGAAAAAAAACAAAGGGGTTAGTATGTCGAAAATATCGAAAAATACGTAAGGGGGGGTAGTGTGTCGAAAATGTGGAAAAAAAACAAAGGGGTTAGTATGTCGAAAATATCGAAAAATACGTAAGGGGGGGTAGTGTGTCGAAAATGTGGAAAAAAAACAAAGGGGGTAGTATGTCGAAAATATCGAAAAATACGTAAGGGGGGGTAGTGTGTCGAAAATGTGGAAAAAAAACAAAGGGGTTAGTATGTCGAAAATATCGAAAAATACGTAAGGGGGGGTAGTGTGTCGAAAATGTGGAAAAAAAACAAAGGGGTTAGTATGTCGAAAATATCTAAAAATACGTAAGGGGGGTAGTGTGTCGAAAATGTGGAAAAAAAACAAAGGGGGTAGTATGTCGAAAATATCGAAAAATACGTAAGGGGGGGTAGTGTTTCGAAAATGTGGAAAAAAAACAAAGGGGTTAGTATGTCGAAAATATCGAAAATTACGTAAGGGGGGGTAGTGTGTCGAAAATGTGGAAAAAAAACAAAGGGGTTAGTATGTCGAAAATATCGAAAAATACGTAAGGGGGGGTAGTGTGTCGAAAATGTGGAAAAAAAACAAAGGGGTTAGTATGTCGAAAATATCGAAAAATACGTAAGGGGGGGTAGTGTGTCAAAAATGTGGAAAAAAAACTAAGGGTTTAGTATGTCGAAAATATCGAAAAATACGTAAGGGGGGGTAGTGTGTCGAAAATGTGGAAAAAAAACAAAGGGGGTAGTATGTCGAAAATATCGAAAAATACGTAAGGGGGGGTAGTGTGTCGAAAATGTGGAAAAAAAACAAAGGGGGTAGTATGTCGAAAATATCGAAAAATACGTAAGGGGGGGTAGTGTGTCGAAAATGTGGAAAAAAAACAAAGGGGGTAGTATGTCGAAAATATCGAAAAATACGTAAGGGGGGTAGTGTGTCGAAAATATCGAAAAAAACAAAGGGTTTAGTATGTCGAAAATATCGAAAAATACGTAAGGGGGGGTAGTGTGTCGAAAATGTGGAAAAAAAACAAAGGGGTTAGTATGTCGAAAATATCGAAAAATACGTAAGGGGGGGTAGTGTGTCGAAAATGTGGAAAAAAAACAAAGGGGTTAGTATGTCGAAAATATCGAAAAATACGTAAGGGGGGGTAGTGTGTCGAAAATGTGGAAAAAAACCAAAGGGGTTAGTATGTCGAAAATATCGAAAAATACGTAAGGGGGGGTAGTGTGTCGAAAATATCGAAAAAAACAAAGGGTTTAGTATGTCGAAAATATCGAAAAATACGTAAGGGGGGGTAGTGTGTCGAAAATGTGGAAAAAAAACAAAGGGGTTAGTATGTCGAAAATATCGAAAAATACGTAAGGGGGGGTAGTGTGTCGAAAATGTGGAAAAAAAACAAAGGGGTTAGTATGTCGAAAATATCGAAAAATACGTAAGGGGGGGTAGTGTGTCGAAAATGTGGAAAAAAAACAAAGGGGGTAGTATGTCGAAAATATCGAAAAATACGTAAGGGGGGGTAGTGTGTCGAAAATGTGGAAAAAAAACAAAGGGGTTAGTATGTCGAAAATATCGAAAAATACGTAAGGGGGGGTAGTGTGTCGAAAATGTGGAAAAAAAACAAAGGGGTTAGTATGTCGAAAATATCTAAAAATACGTAAGGGGGGTAGTGTGTCGAAAATGTGGAAAAAAAACAAAGGGGGTAGTATGTCGAAAATATCGAAAAATACGTAAGGGGGGGTAGTGTTTCGAAAATGTGGAAAAAAAACAAAGGGGTTAGTATGTCGAAAATATCGAAAAATACGTAAGGGGGGGTAGTGTGTCGAAAATGTGGAAAAAAAACAAAGGGGGTAGTATGTCGAAAATATCGAAAAATACGTAAGGGGGGGTAGTGTGTCGAAAATGTGGAAAAAAAACAAAGGGGTTAGTATGTCGAAAATATCGAAAAATACGTAAGGGGGGGTAGTGTGTCAAAAATGTGGAAAAAAAACAAAGGGGGTAGTATGTCGAAAATATCGAAAAATACGTAAGGGGGGGTAGTGTGTCGAAAATGTGGACAAAAAAACTAAGGGTTTAGTATGTCGAAAATATCGAAAAATACGTAAGGGGGGGTAGTGTGTCGAAAATGTGGAAAAAAACCAAAGGGGGTAGTATGTCGAAAATATCGAAAAATACGTAAGGGGGGGTAGTGTGTCGAAAATGTGGAAAAAAAACAAAGGGGGTAGTATGTCGAAAATATCGAAAAATACGTAAGGGGGGGTAGTGTGTCGAAAATGTGGAAAAAAAACAAAGGGGGTAGTATGTCGAAAATATCGAAAAATACGTAAGGGGGGGTAGTGTGTCGAAAATATCGAAAAAAACAAAGGGTTTAGTATGTCGAAAATATCGAAAAATACGTAAGGGGGGGGTAGTGTGTCGAAAATATTGAAAAAAAACAAAGGGTTTTAGTATGTCGAAAATATCGAAAAATACGTAAGGGGGGGTAGTGTGTCGAAAATGTGGAAAAAAAACAAAGGGGTTAGTATGTCGAAAATATCGAAAAATACGTAAGGGGGGGTAGTGTGTCGAAAATATTGAAAAAAAACAAAGGGTTTTAGTATGTCGAAAATATCGAAAAATACGTAAGGGGGGGAGTGTGTCGAAAATGTGGAAAAAAAACAAAGGGGTTAGTATGTCGAAAATATCGAAAAATACGTAAGGGGGGGTAGTGTGTCGAAAATGTGGAAAAAAAACAAAGGGGGTAGTATGTCGAAAATATCGAAAAATACGTAAGGGGGGGTAGTGTTTCGAAAATGTGGAAAAAAAACAAAGGGGTTAGTATGTCGAAGATATCGAAAAATACGTAAGGGGGGGTAGTGTGTCGAAAATGTGGAAAAAAAACAAAGGGGTTAGTATGTCGAAAATATCGAAAAATACGTAAGGGGGGGTAGTGTGTCGAAAATGTGGAAAAAAAACAAAGGGGTTAGTATGTCGAAAATATCTAAAAATACGTAAGGGGGGGTAGTGTGTCGAAAATGTGGAAAAAAAACAAAGGGGGTAGTATGTCGAAAATATCGAAAAATACGTAAGGGGGGGTAGTGTTTCGAAAATGTGGAAAAAAAACAAAGGGGTTAGTATGTCGAAAATATCGAAAATTACGTAAGGGGGGGGTAGTGTGTCGAAAATGTGGAAAAAAAACAAAGGGGTTAGTATGTCGAAAATATCGAAAAATACGTAAGGGGGGGTAGTGTGTCGAAAATGTGGAAAAAAAACAAAGGGGTTAGTATGTCGAAAATATCGAAAAATACGTAAGGGGGGGTAGTGTGTCAAAAATGTGGAAAAAAAACTAAGGGTTTAGTATGTCGAAAATATCGAAAAATACGTAAGGGGGGGTAGTGTGTCGAAAATGTGGAAAAAAAACAAAGGGGGTAGTATGTCGAAAATATCGAAAAATACGTAAGGGGGGGTAGTGTGTCGAAAATGTGGAAAAAAAACAAAGGGGGTAGTATGTCGAAAATATCGAAAAATACGTAAGGGGGGGTAGTGTGTCGAAAATGTGGAAAAAAAACAAAGGGGGTAGTATGTCGAAAATATCGAAAAATACGTAAGGGGGGTAGTGTGTCGAAAATATCGAAAAAAACAAAGGGTTTAGTATGTCGAAAATATCGAAAAATACGTAAGGGGGGGGTAGTGTGTCGAAAATGTGGAAAAAAAACAAAGGGGTTAGTATGTCGAAAATATCGAAAAATACGTAAGGGGGGGTAGTGTGTCGAAAATGTGGAAAAAAAACAAAGGGGTTAGTATGTCGAAAATATCGAAAAATACGTAAGGGGGGGTAGTGTGTCGAAAATGTGGAAAAAAACCAAAGGGGTTAGTATGTCGAAAATATCGAAAAATACGTAAGGGGGGGTAGTGTGTCGAAAATATCGAAAAAAACAAAGGGTTTAGTATGTCGAAAATATCGAAAAATACGTAAGGGGGGGTAGTGTGTCGAAAATGTGGAAAAAAAACAAAGGGGTTAGTATGTCGAAAATATCGAAAAATACGTAAGGGGGGGTAGTGTGTCGAAAATGTGGAAAAAAAACAAAGGGGTTAGTATGTCGAAAATATCGAAAAATACGTAAGGGGGGGTAGTGTGTCGAAAATGTGGAAAAAAAACAAAGGGGGTAGTATGTCGAAAATATCGAAAAATACGTAAGGGGGGTAGTGTGTCGAAAATGTGGAAAAAAAACAAAGGGGTTAGTATGTCGAAAATATCGAAAAATACGTAAGGGGGGGTAGTGTGTCGAAAATGTGGAAAAAAAACAAAGGGGTTAGTATGTCGAAAATATCTAAAAATACGTAAGGGGGGTAGTGTGTCGAAAATGTGGAAAAAAAACAAAGGGGGTAGTATGTCGAAAATATCGAAAAATACGTAAGGGGGGGTAGTGTTTCGAAAATGTGGAAAAAAAACAAAGGGGTTAGTATGTCGAAAATATCGAAAAATACGTAAGGGGGGGTAGTGTGTCGAAAATGTGGAAAAAAAACAAAGGGGGTAGTATGTCGAAAATATCGAAAAATACGTAAGGGGGGGTAGTGTGTCGAAAATGTGGAAAAAAAACAAAGGGGTTAGTATGTCGAAAATATCGAAAAATACGTAAGGGGGGGTAGTGTGTCAAAAATGTGGAAAAAAAACAAAGGGGGTAGTATGTCGAAAATATCGAAAAATACGTAAGGGGGGGTAGTGTGTCGAAAATGTGGACAAAAAAACTAAGGGTTTAGTATGTCGAAAATATCGAAAAATACGTAAGGGGGGGTAGTGTGTCGAAAATGTGGAAAAAAACCAAAGGGGGTAGTATGTCGAAAATATCGAAAAATACGTAAGGGGGGGTAGTGTGTCGAAAATGTGGAAAAAAAACAAAGGGGGTAGTATGTCGAAAATATCGAAAAATACGTAAGGGGGGGTAGTGTGTCGAAAATGTGGAAAAAAAACAAAGGGGGTAGTATGTCGAAAATATCGAAAAATACGTAAGGGGGGGTAGTGTGTCGAAAATATCGAAAAAAACAAAGGGTTTAGTATGTCGAAAATATCGAAAAATACGTAAGGGGGGGTAGTGTGTCGAAAATATTGAAAAAAAACAAAGGGTTTTAGTATGTCGAAAATATCGAAAAATACGTAAGGGGGGGTAGTGTGTCGAAAATGTGGAAAAAAAACAAAGGGGTTAGTATGTCGAAAATATCGAAAAATACGTAAGGGGGGGTAGTGTGTCGAAAATATTGAAAAAAAACAAAGGGTTTTAGTATGTCGAAAATATCGAAAAATACGTAAGGGGGGGAGTGTGTCGAAAATGTGGAAAAAAAACAAAGGGGTTAGTATGTCGAAAATATCGAAAAATACGTAAGGGGGGGTAGTGTGTCGAAAATGTGGAAAAAAAACAAAGGGGGTAGTATGTCGAAAATATCGAAAAATACGTAAGGGGGGGTAGTGTTTCGAAAATGTGGAAAAAAAACAAAGGGGTTAGTATGTCGAAGATATCGAAAAATACGTAAGGGGGGGTAGTGTGTCGAAAATGTGGAAAAAAAACAAAGGGGGTAGTATGTCGAAAATATCGAAAAATACGTAAGGGGGGGTAGTGTGTCGAAAATGTGGAAAAAAAACAAAGGGGTTAGTATGTCGAAAATATGGAAAAATACGTAAGGGGGGGTAGTGTGTCGAAAATGTGGAAAAAAAACAAAGGGGTTAGTATGTCGAAAAAATCGAAAAATACGTAAGGGGGGGTAGTGTGTCGAAAATGTGGAAAAAAAACAGGGGTTAGTATGTCGAAAATATCGAAAAATACGTAAGGCGGGGTAGTGTGTCGAAAATGTGGAAAAAAAACAAAGGGGTTAGTATGTCGAAAATATCGAAAAATACGTAAGGGGGGGTAGTGTGTCGAAAATATTGAAAAAAAACAAAGGGGTTAGTATGTCGAAAATATCGAAAAAAACGTAAGGGGGGGGTAGTGTGTCGAAAATATTGAAAAAAAACAAAGGGTTTAGTAGGTCAAAAATATCGAAAAATACGTAAGGGGGGGTAGTGTGTCGAAAATATCGAAAAAAAACAAAGGGTTTAGTATGTCGAAAATATCGAAAAATATGTAAGGGGGGGTAGTGTGTCGAAAATGTGGGAAAAAAAAAAGGGGTTAGTATGTCGAAAATATCGAAAAATACGTAAGGGGGGGTAGTGTGTCGAAAATCTTGAAAAAAAACAAAGGGTTTAGTAGGTCAAAAATATCGAAAAATACGTAAGGGGGGGTAGTGTGTCGAAAATATCGAAAAAAAACAAAGGGTTTAGTATGTCGAAAATATCGAAAAATACGTAAGGGGGGGTAGTGTGTCGAAAATGTGGAAAAAAAACAAAGGGGTTAGTATGTCGAAAATATCGAAAAATACGTAAGGGGGGGTAGTGTGTCGAAAATTTGGAAAAAAAACAAAGGGGGTAGTATGTCGAAAATATCGAAAAATACGTAAGGGGGGGGTAGTGTGTCGAAAATGTGGAAAAAAAACAAAGGGGTTAGTATGTCGAAAATATCGAAAAATACGTAAGGGGGGGTAGTGTGTCGAAAATGTGGAAAAAAAACAAAGGGGGTAGTATGTCGAAAATATCGAAAAATACGTAAGGGGGGGTAGTGTGTCGAAAATGCTGAAAAAAGACCAAGGGGGTAGTATGTCGAAAATATCGAAAAATACGTAAGGGGGGGTAGTGTGTCGAAAATGTGGAAAAAAAACAAAGGGGTTAGTATGTCGAAAATATCGAAAAATACGTAAGGGGGGGTAGTGTGTCGAAAATGTGGAAAAAAAACAAAGGGGGTAGTATGTCGAAAATATCGAAAAATACGTAAGGGGGGGTAGTTTGTCGAAAATGTGGAAAAAAAACAAAGGGGTTAGTATGTCGAAAATATCGAAAAATACGTAAGGGGGGTAGTGTGTCGAAAATGTGGAAAAAAAACAAAGGGTTTAGTATGTCGAAAATATCGAAAAATACGTAAGGGGGGGTAGTGTGTCGAAAATGTGGAAAAAAAACAAAGGGGTTAGTATGTCGAAAAAATCGAAAAATACGTAAGGGGGGGTAGTGTGTCGAAAATGTGGAAAAAAAACAGGGGTTAGTATGTCGAAAATATCGAAAAATACGTAAGGGGGGGTAGTGTGTCGAAAATCTTGAAAAAAACAAAGGGTTTAGTAGGTCAAAAATATCGAAAAATACGTAAGGGGGGGTAGTGTGTCGAAAATATCGAAAAAAAACAAAGGGTTTAGTATGTCGAAAATATCGAAAAATACGTAAGGGGGGGTAGTGTGTCGAAAATGTGGAAAAAAAACAAAGGGGTTAGTATGTCGAAAATATCGAAAAATACGTAAGGGGGGGGTAGTGTGTCGAAAATGTGGAAAAAAAACAAAGGGGTTAGTATGTCGAAAATATCGAAAAATACGTAAGGGGGGGTAGTGTGTCGAAAATGCTGAAAAAAAACAAAGGGGTTTAGTATGTCGAAAATATCGAAAAATACGTAAGGGGGGGTAGTGTGTCGAAAATGTGGAAAAAAAACAAAGGGGTTAGTATGTCGAAAATATCGAAAAATACGTAAGGGGGGGTAGTATGTCGAAAATGTGGAAAAAAAACAAAGGGGTTAGTATGTCGAAAATATCGAAAAATACGTAAGGGGGGGTAGTGTGTCGAAAATGTGGAAAAAAAACAAAGGGGTAAGTATGTCGAAAATATCGAAAAATACGTAAGGGGGGGTAGTGTGTCGAAAATGCTGAAAAAAAACCAAGGGGGTAGTATGTCGAAAATATCGAAAAATACGTAAGGGGGGGTAGTATGTCGAAAATGTGGAAAAAAAACAAAGGGGTTAGTATGTCGAAAATATCGAAAAATACGTAAGGGGGGGTAGTATGTCGAAAATGTGGAAAAAAAACAAAGGGGTTAGTATGTCGAAAATATCGAAAAATACGTAAGGGGGGGTAGTGTGTCGAAAATGTGGAAAAAAAACAAAGGGGGTAGTATGTCGAAAATATCGAAAAATACGTAAGGGGGGGTAGTGTGTCGAAAATGCTGAAAAAAAACCAAGGGGGTAGTATGTCGAAAATATCGAAAAATACGTAAGGGGGGGTAGTGTGTCGAAAATGTGGAAAAAAAACAAAGGGGTTAGTATGTCGAAAATATCGAAAAATACGTAAGGGGGGGTAGTGTGTCGAAAATGTGGAAAAAAAACAAAGGGGGTAGTATGTCGAAAATATCGAAAAATACGTAAGGGGGGGTAGTGTGTCGAAAATGTGGAAAAAAAACAAAGGGGGTAGTATGTCGAAAATATCGAAAAATACGTAAGGGGGGGTAGTGTGTCGAAAATGTGGAAAAAAAACAAAGGGGTTAGTATGTCGAAAATATCGAAAAATACGTAAGGGGGGGTAGTGTGTCGAAAATATTGAAAAAAAACAAAGGGGTTTAGTATGTCGAAAATATCGAAAAATACGTAAGGGGGGGTAGTGTGTCGAAAATGTGGAAAAAAAACAAAGGGGTTAGTATGTCGAAAATATCGAAAAATACGTAAGGGGGGGGTAGTATGTCGAAAATGTGGAAAAAAAACAAAGGGGTTAGTATGTCGAAAATATCGAAAAATACGTAAGGGGGGGTAGTGTGTCGAAAATGTGGAAAAAAAACAAAGGGGTAAGTATGTCGAAAATATCGAAAAATACGTAAGGGGGGGTAGTGTGTCGAAAATGTGGAAAAAAAACAAAGGGGTTAGTATGTCGAAAATATCGAAAAATACGTAAGGGGGGGTAGTGTGTCGAAAATATCAAAAAAAAACAAAGGGTTTAGTATGTCGAAAATATCGAAAAATACGTAAGGCGGGGTAGTGTGTCGAAAATGTGGAAAAAAAACAAAGGGGTTAGTATGTCGAAAATATCGAAAAATACGTAAGGGGGGGTAGTGTGTCGAAAATATTGAAAAAAAACAAAGGGGTTTAGTATGTCGAAAATATCGAAAAATACGTAAGGGGGGGTAGTGTGTCGAAAATGTGGAAAAAAAACAAAGGGGTTAGTATGTCGAAAATATCGAAAAATACGTAAGGGGGGGTAGTGTGTCGAAAATGTGGAAAAAAAACAAAGGGGGTAGTATGTCGAAAATATCGAAAAATACGTAAGGGGGGGTAGTGTGTCGAAAATGTGGAAAAAAAACAAAGGGGGTAGTATGTCGAAAATATCGAAAAATACGTAAGGGGGGGTAGTGTGTCGAAAATGTGGAAAAAAAACAAAGGGGTTAGTATGTCGAAAATATCGAAAAATACGTAAGGGGGGGTAGTGTGTCGAAAATATTGAAAAAAAACAAAGGGGTTTAGTATGTCGAAAATATCGAAAAATACGTAAGGGGGGGTAGTGTGTCGAAAATGTGGAAAAAAAACAAAGGGGTTAGTATGTCGAAAATATCGAAAAATACGTAAGGGGGGGGTAGTATGTCGAAAATGTGGAAAAAAAACAAAGGGGTTAGTATGTCGAAAATATCGAAAAATACGTAAGGGGGGGTAGTGTGTCGAAAATGTGGAAAAAAAACAAAGGGGTAAGTATGTCGAAAATATCGAAAAATACGTAAGGGGGGGTAGTGTGTCGAAAATGTGGAAAAAAAACAAAGGGGTTAGTATGTCGAAAATATCGAAAAATACGTAAGGGGGGGTAGTGTGTCGAAAATATCAAAAAAAAACAAAGGGTTTAGTATGTCGAAAATATCGAAAAATACGTAAGGCGGGGTAGTGTGTCGAAAATGTGGAAAAAAAACAAAGGGGTTAGTATGTCGAAAATATCGAAAAATACGTAAGGGGGGGGTAGTGTGTCGAAAATATTGAAAAAAAACAAAGGGGTTTAGTATGTCGAAAATATCGAAAAATACGTAAGGGGGGGTAGTGTGTCGAAAATGTGGAAAAAAAACAAAGGGGTTAGTATGTCGAAAATATCGAAAAATACGTAAGGGGGGGTAGTGTGTCGAAAATATTGAAAAAAAACAATGGGGTTTAGTATGTCGAAAATATCGAAAAATACGTAAGGGGGGGTAGTGTGTCGAAAATGTGGAAAAAAAACAAAGGGGTTTAGTATGTCGAAAATATCGAAAAATACGTAAGGGGGGGTAGTGTGTCGAAAATATTGAAAAAAAACAAAGGGTTTTAGTATGTCGAAAATATCGAAAAATACGTAAGGGGGGGTAGTGTGTCGAAAATGTGGAAAAAAAACAAAGGGGTTAGTATGTCGAAAATATCGAAAAATACGTAAGGGGGGGTAGTGTGTCGAAAATGTGTAAAAAAAACAAAGGGTTTAGTATGTCGAAAATATCGAAAAATACGTAAGGGGGGGTAGTGTGTCGAAAATATCGAAAAAAACCAAAGGGTTTAGTATGTCGAAAATATCGAAAAATACGTAAGGCGGGGTAGTGTGTCGAAAATGTGGAAAAAAAACAAAGGGGTTAGTATGTCAAAAATATCGAAAAATACGTAAGGGGGGTAGTGTGTCGAAAATATTGAAAAAAAACAAAGGGGTTTAGTATGTCGAAAATATCGAAAAATACGTAAGGGGGGGTAGTGTGTCGAAAATGTGGAAAAAAAACAAAGGGGTTTAGTATGTCGAAAATATCGAAAAATACGTAAGGGGGGGTAGGTAGTGTGTCGAAAATGTGGAAAAAAAACAAAGGGGTTAGTATGTCGAAAATATCGAAAAATACGTAAGGGGGGTAGTGTGTCGAAAATGTGGAAAAAAAACAAAGGGTTTAGTATGTCGAAAATATCGAAAAATACGTAAGGGGGGGTAGTGTGTCGAAAATGTGGAAAAAAAACAAAGGGGTTAGTATGTCGAAAAAATCGAAAAATACGTAAGGGGGGGTAGTGTGTCGAAAATGTGGAAAAAAAACAGGGGTTAGTATGTCGAAAATATCGAAAAATACGTAAGGGGGGGTAGTGTGTCGAAAATCTTGAAAAAAACAAAGGGTTTAGTAGGTCAAAAATATCGAAAAATACGTAAGGGGGGGTAGTGTGTCGAAAATATCGAAAAAAAACAAAGGGTTTAGTATGTCGAAAATATCGAAAAATACGTAAGGGGGGGTAGTGTGTCGAAAATGTGGAAAAAAAACAAAGGGGTTAGTATGTCGAAAATATCGAAAAATACGTAAGGGGGGGTAGTGTGTCGAAAATGTGGAAAAAAAACAAAGGGGTTAGTATGTCGAAAATATCGAAAAATACGTAAGGGGGGGTAGTGTGTCGAAAATATTGAAAAAAAACAAAGGGGTTTAGTATGTCGAAAATATCGAAAAATACGTAAGGGGGGGTAGTGTGTCGAAAATGTGGAAAAAAAACAAAGGGGTTAGTATGTCGAAAATATCGAAAAATACGTAAGGGGGGGTAGTATGTCGAAAATGTGGAAAAAAAACAAAGGGGTTAGTATGTCGAAAATATCGAAAAATACGTAAGGGGGGGTAGTGTGTCGAAAATGTGGAAAAAAAACAAAGGGGTAAGTATGTCGAAAATATCGAAAAATACGTAAGGGGGGGTAGTGTGTCGAAAATGCTGAAAAAAAACCAAGGGGGTAGTATGTCGAAAATATCGAAAAATACGTAAGGGGGGGTAGTATGTCGAAAATGTGGAAAAAAAACAAAGGGGTTAGTATGTCGAAAATATCGAAAAATACGTAAGGGGGGGTAGTATGTCGAAAATGTGGAAAAAAAACAAAGGGGTTAGTATGTCGAAAATATCGAAAAATACGTAAGGGGGGGTAGTGTGTCGAAAATGTGGAAAAAAAACAAAGGGGGTAGTATGTCGAAAATATCGAAAAATACGTAAGGGGGGGTAGTGTGTCGAAAATGCTGAAAAAAAACCAAGGGGGTAGTATGTCGAAAATATCGAAAAATACGTAAGGGGGGGTAGTGTGTCGAAAATGTGGAAAAAAAACAAAGGGGTTAGTATGTCGAAAATATCGAAAAATACGTAAGGGGGGGTAGTGTGTCGAAAATGTGGAAAAAAAACAAAGGGGGTAGTATGTCGAAAATATCGAAAAATACGTAAGGGGGGGTAGTGTGTCGAAAATGTGGAAAAAAAACAAAGGGGGTAGTATGTCGAAAATATCGAAAAATACGTAAGGGGGGGTAGTGTGTCGAAAATGTGGAAAAAAAACAAAGGGGTTAGTATGTCGAAAATATCGAAAAATACGTAAGGGGGGTAGTGTGTCGAAAATGTGGAAAAAAAACAAAGGGGTTAGTATGTCGAAAATATCGAAAAATACGTAAGGGGGGGTAGTGTGTCGAAAATATTGAAAAAAAACAAAGGGGTTTAGTATGTCGAAAATATCGAAAAATACGTAAGGGGGGGTAGTGTGTCGAAAATGTGGAAAAAAAACAAAGGGGTTAGTATGTCGAAAATATCGAAAAATACGTAAGGGGGGGGTAGTATGTCGAAAATGTGGAAAAAAAACAAAGGGGTTAGTATGTCGAAAATATCGAAAAATACGTAAGGGGGGGTAGTGTGTCGAAAATGTGGAAAAAAAACAAAGGGGTAAGTATGTCGAAAATATCGAAAAATACGTAAGGGGGGGTAGTGTGTCGAAAATGTGGAAAAAAAACAAAGGGGTTAGTATGTCGAAAATATCGAAAAATACGTAAGGGGGGGTAGTGTGTCGAAAATATCAAAAAAAAACAAAGGGTTTAGTATGTCGAAAATATCGAAAAATACGTAAGGCGGGGTAGTGTGTCGAAAATGTGGAAAAAAAACAAAGGGGTTAGTATGTCGAAAATATCGAAAAATACGTAAGGGGGGGTAGTGTGTCGAAAATATTGAAAAAAAACAAAGGGGTTTAGTATGTCGAAAATATCGAAAAATACGTAAGGGGGGGTAGTGTGTCGAAAATGTGGAAAAAAAACAAAGGGGTTAGTATGTCGAAAATATCGAAAAATACGTAAGGGGGGGTAGTGTGTCGAAAATATTGAAAAAAAACAATGGGGTTTAGTATGTCGAAAATATCGAAAAATACGTAAGGGGGGGTAGTGTGTCGAAAATGTGGAAAAAAAACAAAGGGGTTTAGTATGTCGAAAATATCGAAAAATACGTAAGGGGGGGTAGTGTGTCGAAAATATTGAAAAAAAACAAAGGGTTTTAGTATGTCGAAAATATCGAAAAATACGTAAGGGGGGGTAGTGTGTCGAAAATGTGGAAAAAAAACAAAGGGGTTAGTATGTCGAAAATATCGAAAAATACGTAAGGGGGGGTAGTGTGTCGAAAATGTGTAAAAAAAACAAAGGGTTTAGTATGTCGAAAATATCGAAAAATACGTAAGGGGGGGTAGTGTGTCGAAAATATCGAAAAAAACCAAAGGGTTTAGTATGTCGAAAATATCGAAAAATACGTAAGGCGGGGTAGTGTGTCGAAAATGTGGAAAAAAAACAAAGGGGTTAGTATGTCGAAAATATCGAAAAATACGTAAGGGGGGTAGTGTGTCGAAAATATTGAAAAAAAACAAAGGGGTTTAGTATGTCGAAAATATCGAAAAATACGTAAGGGGGGGTAGTGTGTCGAAAATGTGGAAAAAAAACAAAGGGGTTTAGTATGTCGAAAATATCGAAAAATACGTAAGGGGGGGTAGGTAGTGTGTCGAAAATGTGGAAAAAAAACAAAGGGGGTAGTATGTCGAAAATATCGAAAAATACGTAAGGGGGGTAGTGTGTCGAAAATGTGGAAAAAAAACAAATGGGGTAGTATGTCAAAAATATCGAAAAATACGTAAGGGGGGGTAGTGTGTCGAAAATGTGGAAAAAAAACAAAGGGGGTAGTATGTCGAAAATATCGAAAAATACGTAAGGGGGGTAGTGTGTCGAAAATGTGGAAAAAAATAAAAGGGGTTAGTATGTCGAAAATATCGAAAAATACGTAAGGGGGGTAGTGTGTCGAAAATGTGGAAAAAAAACAAAGGGTTTAGTATGTCGAAAATATCGAAAAATACGTAAGGGGGGTTAGTGTGTCGAAAATGTGGAAAAAAAACAAAGGGGGTAGTATGTCGAAAATATCGAAAAATACGTAAGGGGGGGTAGTGTGTCGAAAATGTGGAAAAAAAACAAAGGGGGTAGTATGTCGAAAATATCGAAAAATACGTAAGGGGGGGTAGTGTGTCGAAAATGTGGAAAAAAAACAAAGGGGGTAGTATGTCGAAAATATCGAAAAATACGTAAGGGGGGGGTAGTGTGTCGAAAATGTGGAAAAAAAACAAAGGGGTTAGTATGTCGAAAATATCGAAAAATACGAAAGGGGGGGTAGTGTGTCGAAAATGTGGAAAAAAAACAAAGGGGGTAGTATGTCGAAAATATCGAAAAATACGTAAGGGGGGTAGTGTGTCGAAAATGTGGAAAAAAAACAAATGGGGTAGTATGTCAAAAATATCGAAAAATACGTAAGGGGGGGTAGTGTGTCGAAAATGTGGAAAAAAAACAAAGGGGGTAGTATGTCGAAAATATCGAAAAATACGTAAGGGGGGGTAGTGTGTCGAAAATGTGGAAAAAAAACAAAGGGGTTAGTATGTCGAAAATATCGAAAAATACGTAAGGGGGGTAGTGTGTCGAAAATGTGGAAAAAAAACAAAGGGTTTAGTATGTCGAAAATATCGAAAAATACGTAAGGGGGGTTAGTGTGTCGAAAATGTGGAAAAAAAACAAAGGGGGTAGTATGTCGAAAATATCGAAAAATACGTAAGGGGGGGTAGTGTGTCGAAAATGTGGAAAAAAAACAAAGGGGGTAGTATGTCGAAAATATCGAAAAATACGTAAGGGGGGGTAGTGTGTCGAAAATGTGGAAAAAAAACAAAGGGGGTAGTATGTCGAAAATATCGAAAAATACGTAAGGGGGGGGTAGTGTGTCGAAAATGTGGAAAAAAAACAAAGGGGTTAGTATGTCGAAAATATCGAAAAATACGAAAGGGGGGGTAGTGTGTCGAAAATGTGGAAAAAAAACAAAGGGGGTAGTATGTCGAAAATATCGAAAAATACGTAAGGGGGGGTAGTGTGTCGAAAATGTGGAAAAAAAACAAAGGGGTTAGTATGTCGAAAATATCGAAAAATACGTAAGGGGGGGTAGTGTGTCGAAAATGTGGAAAAAAAACAAAGGGGTTAGTATGTCAAAATATCGAAAAATACGTAAGGGGGGGTAGTGTGTCGAAAATATCGAAAAAAACAAAGGGTTTAGTATGTCGAAAATATCGAAAAATACGTAAGGGGGGGTAGTGTGTCGAAAATGTGGAAAAAAAACAAAGGGGTTAGTATGTCGAAAATATCGAAAAATACGTAAGGGGGGGTAGTGTGTCGAAAATGTGGAAAAAAAACAAAGGGGTTTAGTATGTCGAAAATATCGAAAAATACGTAAGGGGGGGTAGTGTGTCGAAAATGTGGAAAAAAAACAAAGGGTTTAGTATGTCGAAAATATCGAAAAATACGTAAGGGGGGGTAGTGTGTCGAAAATGTGGAAAAAAAACAAAGGGGTTAGTATGTCGAAAATATCGAAAAATACGTAAGGGGGGGTAGTGTGTCGAAAATGTGGAAAAAAAACAAAGGGGTTAGTACGTCGAAAATATCGAAAAATACGTAAGGGAGGGTAGTGTGTCGAAAATGTGGAAAAAAAACAAAGGGGTTAGTATGTCGAAAATATCGAAAAATACGTAAGGGGGGGTAGTGTGTCGAAAATGTGGAAAAAAAACAAAGGGGTTAGTATGTCAAAATATCGAAAAATACGTAAGGGGGGGTAGTGTGTCGAAAATATCGAAAAAAACAAAGGGTTTAGTATGTCGAAAATATCGAAAAATACGTAAGGGGGGGTAGTGTGTCGAAAATGTGGAAAAAAAACAAAGGGGTTAGTATGTCGAAAATATCGAAAAATACGTAAGGGGGGGTAGTGTGTCGAAAATATCAAAAAAAACAAAGGGTTTAGTATGTCGAAAATATCGAAAAATACGTAAGGGGGGGTAGTGTGTCGAAAATATGGAAAAAAAACAAAGGGGTTAGTATGTCGAAAATATCGAAAAATACGTAAGGGGGGGTAGTGTGTCGAAAATGTGGAAAAAAAACAAAGGGGTTAGTACGTCGAAAATATCGAAAAATACGTAAGGGGGGTAGTGTGTCGAAAATGTGGAAAAAAAACAAAGGGGTTAGTATGTCGAAAATATCGAAAAATACGTAAGGGGGGGTAGTGTGTCGAAAATGTGGAGAAAAAACAAAGGGGTTAGTATGTCGAAAATATCGAAAAATACGTAAGGGGGGGTAGTGTGTCGAAAATATCGAAAAAAACAAAGGGTTTAGTATGTCGAAAATATCGAAAAATACGTAAGGGGGGTAGTGTGTCGAAAATGTGGAAAAAAAACAAAGGGGTTAGTATGTCGAAAATATCAAAAAATACGTAAGGGGGGGTAGTGTGTCGAAAATATAGAAAAAAACGAAAGGGTTTAGTATGTCGAAAATATCGAAAAATACGTAAGGGGGGGTAGTGTGTCGAAAATATCGAAAAAAACAAAGGGTTTAGTATGTCGAAAATATCGAAAAATACGTAAGGGGGGGTAGTGTGTCGAAAATGTGGAAAAAAAACAAAGGGGTTAGTATGTCGAAAATATCGAAAAATACGTAAGGGGGGGTAGTGTGTCGAAAATGTGGAAAAAAAACAAAGGGGTTAGTATGTCGAAAATATCGAAAAATACGTAAGGGGGGGTAGTGTGTCAAAAATGTGGAAAAAAAACAAAGGGGGTAGTATGTCGAAAATATCGAAAAATACGTAAGGGGGGGTAGTGTGTCAAATGTGGAAAAAAAACTAAGGGTTTAGTATGTCGAAAATATCGAAAAATACGTAAGGGGGGGTAGTGTGTCGAAAATGTGGAAAAAAAACAAAGGGGGTAGTATGTCGAAAATATCGAAAAATACGTAAGGGGGGGTAGTGTGTCGAAAATGTGGAAAAAAAACAAAGGGGGTAGTATGTCGAAAATATCGAAAAATACGTAAGGGGGGGTAGTGTGTCGAAAATGTGGAAAAAAAACAAAGGGGGTAGTATGTCGAAAATATCGAAAAATACGTAAGGGGGGGTAGTGTGTCGAAAATATCGAAAAAAACAAAGGGTTTAGTATGTCGAAAATATCGAAAAATACGTAAGGGGGGGTAGTGTGTCGAAAATGTGGAAAAAAAACAAAGGGGTTAGTATGTCGAAAATATCGAAAAATACGTAAGGGGGGGTAGTGTGTCGAAAATGTGGAAAAAAAACAAAGGGGTTAGTATGTCGAAAATATCGAAAAATACGTAAGGGGGGGTAGTGTGTCGAAAATGTGGAAAAAAACCAAAGGGGTTAGTATGTCGAAAATATCGAAAAATACGTAAGGGGGGGTAGTGTGTCGAAAATATCGAAAAAAACAAAGGGTTTAGTATGTCGAAAATATCGAAAAATACGTAAGGGGGGTAGTGTGTCGAAAATGTGGAAAAAAAACAAAGGGTTTAGTATGTCGAAAATATCGAAAAATACGTAAGGGGGGTTAGTGTGTCGAAAATGTGGAAAAAAAACAAAGGGGGTAGTATGTCGAAAATATCGAAAAATACGTAAGGGGGGGTAGTGTGTCGAAAATGTGGAAAAAAAACAAAGGGGGTAGTATGTCGAAAATATCGAAAAATACGTAAGGGGGGGTAGTGTGTCGAAAATGTGGAAAAAAAACAAAGGGGGTAGTATGTCGAAAATATCGAAAAATACGTAAGGGGGGGGTAGTGTGTCGAAAATGTGGAAAAAAAACAAAGGGGTTAGTATGTCGAAAATATCGAAAAATACGAAAGGGGGGGTAGTGTGTCGAAAATGTGGAAAAAAAACAAAGGGGGTAGTATGTCGAAAATATCGAAAAATACGTAAGGGGGGTAGTGTGTCGAAAATGTGGAAAAAAAACAAATGGGGTGACATCAAGATGGCGGCGCCCTGCTCGGCGGCGGCCGGATTTGCTCCCGACAGTTTCTCACATTTTGGTCAAAAACCCCAATCTTCGACTCAGTCTATGAGGGCGAACAAAGACAACTCTAACTGCAGATTAATATACGATCGCAGTTTTTTGCTGGATATGCGAACATCCAGAAATCCAGCGCAAATTTCGACGACCACTCTGGAGTGTTTACTTAGCCTCGGAGTGCTACGTCAACAGAAGCCAGAGGCCTACAAAGCAGCGAGTAAAAGTGGCAAGCGGAAGCGCTGTGACCGGGGAAGGAAACGAGGTTGTCGGGCCGGGCTAACGGCTCGGATGAAGGCTAAACCCTTCAAAACGCCTCTACCATCCATTTTCCTATCCAACGTCCGCTCCCTGGACAACAAACTGGACCATCTACAAGTGGAATTCTCATCGAACCGCGAGTTGACGAACTGTTGTGCTTTGATTCTGACGGAGACATGGCTAAACTCATCTATCCCGAATGACGCGGTTAGCATTGTGGGGCTAACTGCTTTCCGCGCTGATAGAAGCGGCGAGCTCACCGGCAAAAGCAAGGGCGGCGGTCTATGCATTTACACAAACAATAAATGGTGCAGAAATGCGAAGATAATCTCGAATCACTGCTCACGAGACATTGAACTTTTGACGGTGATCTGCAGACCGTTTTACTTACCGAGGGAGTTCAGCGCGACCATCATTACGGCCGTGTACGTGCCCCCCAGCGCTAATACGAAGGAGGCAATGGACATTCTCTACCGAACTGTGAGTGAACTGCAGCATGCTTATACTGAGTGCATTTTTATTGCGGCGGGGGACTTTAACCAGGCCAATATGAAAACAGTTCTCCCGCATTTCCATCAGCATGTAAACTTTGCTACAAGAGGTAGGAACACATTAGACCTGGCCTACACAAACATCAAAGGTGCATATAAAGCAGCCCCCCGCCCCCACCTAGGCTCATCAGATCACCTTTCTGTTATGCTAATTCCTGCATACAAGCCCCTGCTAACAAGAGAAAGACCAACAGTGAAGCAGGTGAGGGTGTGGTCTGAGGGGGCTATGGAGGCACTACAGGACTGCTTTGAGTGCACTGATTGGGACATGTTTAAATCGGCTGCCACTTACAACAACAAAATAAATATAGATGAGTACGCCATTTCTGTGTCAGCCTACATCAGTAAATGCGCAGAAGACGTCAGCAATAACAAAACTATATGCACCCGTGCCAATCAGAAGCCCTGGATGACTGCTGAAATACGCAATCAACTAAAAGTACGTAACCTTGCCTTTAGATCTGGTGACAAGGAGGCGCTGTTATCAGCGAGGGCTAACCTGAACCGTGCCATCAGACTAGCAAAGCGAACGTACAGTCAAAAGATTCAGGAACGTTTCCTCAGCACAACCAACACCAGGGATATGTGGAAAGGCATCCAGGCCATCACCAGTTACAAGCCAAACACCACCCCAGTGCAGAACACTAGCATGGACTTTCTGAATGACCTCAACAATTTCTTTGGTAGGTTCGAGGCACAAAACAGCACCCCTGCAGTGAAAGCGGCTCCAAATCAGGACGAAAGAGCACTCCACCTGGACTCATCTGACGTGAGGAAGACCCTGAGAAGGGTCAACACAAGGAAGGCTCCAGGCCCGGACAACATTCCGGGGCGGGTACTTAGGGAGTGCGCCGATCAGCTGGCTTGTGTACTAACAGACATTTTCAACACCTCGCTAGACCAAGCCAAAGTACCATCATGCTTCAAATTTGCCAACATCATCCCAGTGCCAAAGAAAACCCAGATCTTATCACTCAACGATTACCGGCCCGTTGCACTGACTCCTATCATAATGAAGTGCTTCGAGAGACTGGTTAAAGAGCACATCACCTCCAGTCTCCCCTCTTCATTCGACCCCTTTCAGTTTGCCTACAGGACAAACCGCTCCACCAGGGATGCCATCTCCTCTGCGCTTCACCTGAGCCTGACACACCTAGAGGAGAAGAACACCCATGTGCGGATGCTGTTCCTGGACTTCAGTTCAGCATTCAACACCATCATCCCACAACATCTGGTAGACAAAATGGGGCTTCTGGGTTTCAACACCCCCCTGCGGAACTGGCTGCTGGACTTCCTCTGTGACAGACCCCAATCTGTGCGGAAAGGTCAGAACAGTTCAGATGTCATCTACCTCAGCACGGGCTCCCCCCAAGGCTGCGTCCTAAGCCCCTTGCTGTTCACCTTGATGACACACGACTGCGTCCCTAGGTCCGCCACAAACCACATCGTGAAGTATGCTGACGACACAACGGTGGTGGGCCTCATCAGGGATGACAACGACCTGGCCTACAGAGAGGAAGTGGAGCAGTTGGTGGGCTGGTGCAAGGACAACAGCCTGGTCCTGAATGTTGACAAGACTAAAGAGATCATTGTCGACTTTAGGAAAAACCAGCCCAACCATGCCCCACTTTGCATCAACAACAAGGCTGTGGAGGTTGTCAGCAGTGTCAAGTTCCTAGGGGTGCACATCACAAACAAACTCACCTGGTCCGTGAACACTGCATCTCTGGTTAAGAGGGCACAGCAGCGCCTGTACTTCCTGCGGAGGATGAGGAGAGCCCACCTGCCCCCACCATCCCTCATCACTTTCTACAGGGGCACCATAGAGAGTATCCTGACCAGCTGTATCTCTGTGTGGTGTGGAGGCTGCAGCGCTACCGACTGGGGTAGTGTGAGGAGGGTAACGAGGACAGCGGAGAAAATAATCGGGACTACACTTCCCTCCATTCAGGACATTGGCCAGAAGCGCTGCTTATCCCATGCTAAGAACATTACCGGGGACCCCTCTCACCCCCATCATGGACTATTCACTCTGCTAGCCTCTGGGAAGAGGTACTGCAGTGTGCGGTGCAGGACCACCAGGCTCCGCAATAGTCTAGTCCCCCTGGCCATTAGACTGTTAAATGGTCAATCTAACATATAGTTAACTTAAATCTAAACGGCTGCTAATTTGACTTTTGCACTAGTGGCAGTTTTTTTATAGCTTGCCACTCCTTGCACATTTGATCTCTGCACTATTGTTACTTACAGTGTTATTACTTACAGTGTTATTGTTTACAATATAATGGTACTGTGTACCTGACTTGTTAACCTGACTGCCCATCTTGCACATCTGGTTAGCGTCTCTTCTTGCACTATCGGCACTATGGTAAATAACACAATACAGCTTTATTTATATCTGTACACTGAAGGACACTGAGGGAAACTGTGGGAGTCAGATCCATCGACATTTCGTTCTGTATACACGTGTACTAGAATGACAATAAAGTAGATCTGAATCTGAATCTGAATCTGATGTCAAAAATATCGAAAAATACGTAAGGGGGGGTAGTGTGTCGAAAATGTGGAAAAAAAACAAAGGGGGTAGTATGTCGAAAATATCGAAAAATACGTAAGGGGGGGTAGTGTGTCGAAAATGTGGAAAAAAAACAAAGGGGTTAGTATGTCGAAAATATCGAAAAATACGTAAGGGGGGTAGTGTGTCGAAAATGTGGAAAAAAAACAAAGGGTTTAGTATGTCGAAAATATCGAAAAATACGTAAGGGGGGTTAGTGTGTCGAAAATGTGGAAAAAAAACAAAGGGGGTAGTATGTCGAAAATATCGAAAAATACGTAAGGGGGGGTAGTGTGTCGAAAATGTGGAAAAAAAACAAAGGGGGTAGTATGTCGAAAATATCGAAAAATACGTAAGGGGGGGTAGTGTGTCGAAAATGTGGAAAAAAAACAAAGGGGGTAGTATGTCGAAAATATCGAAAAATACGTAAGGGGGGGGTAGTGTGTCGAAAATGTGGAAAAAAAACAAAGGGGTTAGTATGTCGAAAATATCGAAAAATACGAAAGGGGGGGTAGTGTGTCGAAAATGTGGAAAAAAAACAAAGGGGGTAGTATGTCGAAAATATCGAAAAATACGTAAGGGGGGGTAGTGTGTCGAAAATGTGGAAAAAAAACAAAGGGGTTAGTATGTCGAAAATATCGAAAAATACGTAAGGGGGGGTAGTGTGTCGAAAATGTGGAAAAAAAACAAAGGGGTTAGTATGTCAAAATATCGAAAAATACGTAAGGGGGGGTAGTGTGTCGAAAATATCGAAAAAAACAAAGGGTTTAGTATGTCGAAAATATCGAAAAATACGTAAGGGGGGGTAGTGTGTCGAAAATGTGGAAAAAAAACAAAGGGGTTAGTATGTCGAAAATATCGAAAAATACGTAAGGGGGGGTAGTGTGTCGAAAATGTGGAAAAAAAACAAAGGGGTTTAGTATGTCGAAAATATCGAAAAATACGTAAGGGGGGGTAGTGTGTCGAAAATGTGGAAAAAAAACAAAGGGTTTAGTATGTCGAAAATATCGAAAAATACGTAAGGGGGGGTAGTGTGTCGAAAATGTGGAAAAAAAACAAAGGGGTTAGTATGTCGAAAATATCGAAAAATACGTAAGGGGGGGTAGTGTGTCGAAAATGTGGAAAAAAAACAAAGGGGTTAGTACGTCGAAAATATCGAAAAATACGTAAGGGAGGGTAGTGTGTCGAAAATGTGGAAAAAAAACAAAGGGGTTAGTATGTCGAAAATATCGAAAAATACGTAAGGGGGGGTAGTGTGTCGAAAATGTGGAAAAAAAACAAAGGGGTTAGTATGTCGAAAATATCGAAAAATACGTAAGGGGGGGTAGTGTGTCAAAAATGTGGAAAAAAAACAAAGGGGGTAGTATGTCGAAAATATCGAAAAATACGTAAGGGGGGGGTAGTGTGTCGAAAATGTGGAAAAAAAACTAAGGGTTTAGTATGTCGAAAATATCGAAAAATACGTAAGGGGGGGCAGTGTGTCGAAAATGTGGAAAAAAAACAAAGGGGTTAGTATGTCGAAAATATCGAAAAATACGTAAGGGGGGGTAGTGTGTCGAAAATGTGGAAAAAAAACAAAGGGGTTAGTATGTCGAAAATATCGAAAAATACGTAAGGGGGGGTAGTGTGTCGAAAATGTGGAAAAAAAACAAAGGGGGTAGTATGTCGAAAATATCGAAAAATACGTAAGGGGGGGTAGTGTGTCGAAAATGTGGAAAAAAAACAAAGGGGTTAGTATGTCGAAAATATCGAAAAATACGTAAGGGGGGGTAGTGTGTCGAAAATGTGGAAAAAAAACAAAGGGGTTAGTATGTCGAAAATATCTAAAAATACGTAAGGGGGGGTAGTGTGTCGAAAATGTGGAAAAAAAACAAAGGGGGTAGTATGTCGAAAATATCGAAAAATACGTAAGGGGGGGTAGTGTGTCGAAAATGTGGAAAAAAAACAAAGGGGTTAGTATGTCGAAAATATCGAAAAATACGTAAGGGGGGGTAGTGTGTCGAAAATGTGGAAAAAAAACAAAGGGGTTAGTATGTCGAAAATATCGAAAAATACGTAAGGGGGGGTAGTGTGTCAAAAATGTGGAAAAAAAACAAAGGGGGTAGTATGTCGAAAATATCGAAAAATACGTAAGGGGGGGTAGTGTGTCGAAAATGTGGAAAAAAAACTAAGGGTTTAGTATGTCGAAAATATCGAAAAATACGTAAGGGGGGGCAGTGTGTCGAAAATGTGGAAAAAAAACAAAGGGGGTAGTATGTCGAAAATATCGAAAAATACGTAAGGGGGGGTAGTGTGTCGAAAATGTGGAAAAAAAACAAAGGGGGTAGTATGTCGAAAATATCGAAAAATACGTAAGGGGGGGTAGTGTGTCGAAAATATCGAAAAAAACAAAGGGTTTAGTATGTCGAAAATATCGAAAAATACGTAAGGGGGGGTAGTGTGTCGAAAATGTGGAAAAAAAACAAAGGGGTTAGTATGTCGAAAATATCGAAAAATACGTAAGGGGGGGTAGTGTGTCGAAAATGTGGAAAAAAAACAAAGGGGTTAGTATGTCGAAAATATCGAAAAATACGTAAGGGGGGGTAGTGTGTCGAAAATGTGGAAAAAAAACAAAGGGGTTTAGTATGTCGAAAATATCGAAAAATACGTAAGGGGGGGTAGTGTGTCGAAAATGTGGAAAAAAAACAAAGGGGGTAGTATGTCGAAAATATCGAAAAATACGTAAGGGGGGGTAGTGTGTCGAAAATGTGGAAAAAAAACAAAGGGGTTAGTATGTCGAAAATATCGAAAAATACGTAAGGGGGGGTAGTGTGTCGAAAATGTGGAAAAAAAACAAAGGGGTTAGTATGTCGAAAATATCTAAAAATACGTAAGGGGGGGGTAGTGTGTCGAAAATGTGGAAAAAAAACAAAGGGGGTAGTATGTCGAAAATATCGAAAAATACGTAAGGGGGGGTAGTGTGTCGAAAATGTGGAAAAAAAACAAAGGGGGTAGTATGTCGAAAATATCGAAAAATACGTAAGGGGGGGTAGTGTGTCGAAAATGTGGAAAAAAAACAAAGGGGTTAATATGTCGAAAATATCGAAAAATACGTAAGGGGGGGTAGTGTGTCGAAAATGTGGAAAAAAAACAAAGGGGTTAGTATGTCGAAAATATCTAAAAATACGTAAGGGGGGGTAGTGTGTCGAAAATGTGGAAAAAAAACAAAGGGGTTAGTATGTCGAAAATATCGAAAAATACGTAAGGGGGGGTAGTGTGTCGAAAATATCGAAAAATACGTAAGGGGGGGTAGTGTGTCGAAAATGTGGAAAAAAAACAAAGGGGTTAGTATGTCGAAAATATCGAAAAATACGTAAGGGGGGGTAGTGTGTCGAAAATGTGGAAAAAAAACAAAGGGGTTAGTATGTCGAAAATATCGAAAAATACGTAAGGGGGGGTAGTGTGTCGAAAATGTGGAAAAAAAACAAAGGGGGTAGTATGTCGAAAATATCGAAAAATACGTAAGGGGGGGTAGTGTGTCGAAAATGTGGAAAAAAAACAAAGGGGTTAGTATGTCGAAAATATCGAAAAATACGTAAGGGGGGGTAGTGTGTCGAAAATGTGGAAAAAAAACAAAGGGGTTAGTATGTCGAAAATATCTAAAAATACGTAAGGGGGGGTAGTGTGTCGAAAATGTGGAAAAAAAACAAAGGGGGTAGTATGTCGAAAATATCGAAAAATACGTAAGGGGGGGTAGTGTGTCGAAAATGTGGAAAAAAAACAAAGGGGGTAGTATGTCGAAAATATCGAAAAATACGTAAGGGGGGGTAGTGTGTCGAAAATGTGGAAAAAAAACAAAGGGGTTAATATGTCGAAAATATCGAAAAATACGTAAGGGGGGGTAGTGTGTCGAAAATGTGGAAAAAAAACAAAGGGGTTAGTATGTCGAAAATATCTAAAAATACGTAAGGGGGGGTAGTGTGTCGAAAATGTGGAAAAAAAACAAAGGGGTTAGTATGTCGAAAATATCGAAAAATACGTAAGGGGGGGTAGTGTGTCGAAAATGTGGAAAAAAAACAAAGGCATTAGTATGTCGAAAATATCGAAAAATACGTAAGGGGGGGTAGTGTGTCGAAAATGTGGAAAAAAAACAAAGGGGTTAGTATGTCGAAAATATCGAAAAATACGTAAGGGGGGGTAGTGTGTCGAAAATGTGGAAAAAAAACAAAGGGGTTAGTACGTCGAAAATATCGAAAAATACGTAAGGGAGGGTAGTGTGTCGAAAATGTGGAAAAAAAACAAAGGGGTTAGTATGTCAAAAATATCGAAAAATACGTAAGGGGGGGTAGTGTGTCGAAAATGTGGAAAAAAAACAAAGGGGTTAGTATGTCGAAAATATCGAAAAATACGTAAGGGGGGGTAGTGTGTCGAAAATGTGGAGAAAAAACAAAGGGGTTAGTATGTCGAAAATATCGAAAAATACGTAAGGGGGGGTAGTGTGTCGAAAATATCGAAAAAAACAAAGGGTTTAGTATGTCGAAAATATCAAAAAATACGTAAGGGGGGGTAGTGTGTCGAAAATGTGGAAAAAAAACAAAGGGTTTAGTATGTCGAAAATATCGAAAAATACGTAAGGGGGGGTAGTGTGTCGAAAATGTGGAAAAAAAACAAAGGGGTTAGTATGTCGAAAATATCGAAAAATACGTAAGGGGGGGTAGTGTGTCGAAAATGTGGAAAAAAAACAAAGGGGTTAGTACGTCGAAAATATCGAAAAATACGTAAGGGGGGGTAGTGTGTCGAAAATGTGGAAAAAAAACAAAGGGGGTAGTATGTCGAAAATATCGAAAAATACGTAAGGGGGGGTAGTGTGTCGAAAATGTGGAAAAAAAACAAAGGGTTTAGTATGTCGAAAATATCGAAAAATACGTAAGGGAGGGTAGTGTGTCGAAAATGTGGAAAAAAAACAAAGGGGGTAGTATGTCGAAAATATCGACAAATACGTAAGGGGGGGTAGTGTGTCGAAAATGTGGAAAAAAAACAAAGGGGGTAGTATGTCGAAAATATCGAAAAATACGTAAGGGGGGGTAGTGTGTCGAAAATGTGGAAAAAAAACAAAGGGGTTAGTATGTCGAAAATATCGAAAAATACGTAAGGGGGGGTAGTGTGTCGAAAATGTGGAAAAAAACCAAAGGGGTTAGTATGTCGAAAATATCGAAAAATACGTAAGGGGGGGTAGTGTGTCGAAAATATCGAAAAAAACAAAGGGTTTAGTATGTCGAAAATATCGAAAAATACGTAAGGGGGGGTAGTGTGTCGAAAATGTGGAAAAAAAACAAAGGGGTTAGTATGTCGAAAATATCGAAAAATACGTAAGGGGGGGTAGTGTGTCGAAAATGTGGAAAAAAAACAAAGGGGTTAGTATGTCGAAAATATCGAAAAATACGTAAGGGGGGGTAGTGTGTCGAAAATGTGGAAAAAAAACAAAGGGGGTAGTATGTCGAAAATATCGAAAAATACGTAAGGGGGGTAGTGTGTCGAAAATGTGGAAAAAAAACAAATGGGTTAGTATGTCGAAAATATCGAAAAATACGTAAGGGGGGGTAGTGTGTCGAAAATGTGGAAAAAAAACAAAGGGGTTAGTATGTCGAAAATATCTAAAAATACGTAAGGGGGGGTAGTGTGTCGAAAATGTGGAAAAAAAACAAAGGGGGTAGTATGTCGAAAATATCGAAAAATACGTAAGGGGGGGTAGTGTTTCGAAAATGTGGAAAAAAAACAAAGGGGTTAGTATGTCGAAAATATCGAAAAATACGTAAGGGGGGGTAGTGTGTCGAAAATGTGGAAAAAAAACAAAGGGGTTAGTATGTCGAAAATATCGAAAAATACGTAAGGGGGGGGTAGTGTGTCGAAAATGTGGAAAAAAAACAAAGGGGTTAGTATGTCGAAAATATCGAAAAATACGTAAGGGGGGGTAGTGTGTCAAAAATGTGGAAAAAAAACAAAGGGGGTAGTATGTCGAAAATATCGAAAAATACGTAAGGGGGGGTAGTGTGTCGAAAATGTGGAAAAAAAACTAAGGGTTTAGTATGTCGAAAATATCGAAAAATACGTAAGGGGGGGTAGTGTGTCGAAAATGTGGAAAAAAAACAAAGGGGGTAGTATGTCGAAAATATCGAAAAATACGTAAGGGGGGTAGTGTGTCGAAAATGTGGAAAAAAAACAAAGGGGGTAGTATGTCGAAAATATCGAAAAATACGTAAGGGGGGGTAGTGTGTCGAAAATGTGGAAAAAAAACAAAGGGGGTAGTATGTCGAAAATATCGAAAAATACGTAAGGGGGGGTAGTGTGTCGAAAATGTGGAAAAAAAACAAAGGGGGTAGTATGTCGAAAATATCGAAAAATACGTAAGGGGGGGTAGTGTGTCGAAAATGTGGAAAAAAAACAAAGGGGTTAGTATGTCGAAAATATCGAAAAATACGTAAGGGGGGGTAGTGTGTCGAAAATGTGGAAAAAAAACAAAGGGGGTAGTATGTCGAAAATATCGAAAAATACGTAAGGGGGGGGTAGTGTGTCGAAAATGTGGAAAAAAAACAAAGGGGTTAGTATGTCGAAAATATCGAAAAATACAAAAGGGGGGGTAGTGTGTCGAAAATGTGGAAAAAAAACAAAGGGGTAGTATGTCGAAAATATCGAAAAATACGTAAGGGGGGGTAGTGTGTCGAAAATGTGGAAAAAAAACAAAGGGGTTAGTATGTCGAAAATATCGAAAAATACGTAAGGGGGGGTAGTGTGTCGAAAATGTGGAAAAAAAACAAAGGGTTTAGTATGTCGAAAATATCGAAAAATACGTAAGGGGGGGTAGTGTGTCGAAAATGTGGAAAAAAAACAAAGGGGGTAGTATGTCGAAAATATCGAAAAATACGTAAGGGGGGGTAGTGTGTCGAAAATGTGGAAAAAAACAAAGGGGGTAGTATGTCGAAAATATCGAAAAATACGTAAGGGGGGTTAGTGTGTCGAAAATGTGGAAAAAAAACAAAGGGGTTAGTAAGTCGAAAATATCGAAAAATACGTAAGGGGGGGTAGTGTGTCGAAAATGTGGAAAAAAAACAAAGGGGTTAGTATGTCGAAAATATCGAAAAATACGTAAGGGGGGGTAGTGTGTCGAAAATGTTGAAAAAAAAACAAAGGGTTTAGTATGTCGAAAATATCGAAAAATACGTAAGGGGGGGTAGTGTGTCGAAAATGTGGAAAAAAAACAAAGGGGTTAGTATGTCGAAAATATCGAAAACTACGTAAGGGGGGGTAGTTTGTCGAAAATGTGGAAAAAAAACAAAGGGGTTAGTAAGTCGAAAATATCGAAAAATACGTAAGGGGGGGTAGTGTGTCGAAAATGTGGAAAAAACACAAAGGGGTTAGTATGTCGAAAATGTCAAAAAATACGTAAGGGGGGGTAGTGTGTCGAAAATGTGGAAAAAAAACAAAGGGGTTAGTATGTCGAAAATATCGAAAAATACGTAAGGGGGGGTAGTGTGTCGAAAATGTGGAAAAAAAAAAAAGGGGTTAGTATGTCGAAAATATAGAAAAATTACGTAAGGGGGGGTAGTGTGTCGAAAATATCGAAAAAAAAACAAAGGGTTAGCATGTCGAAAATATCGAAAAATACGTAAGGGGGGTAGTGTGTCGAAAATGTGGAAAAAAAACAAAGGGGTTAGTATGTCGAAAATATCGAAAAATACGTAAGGGGGGGTAGTGTGTCGAATATGTGGAAAAAAAACAAAGGGGTTAGTTTGTCGAAAATATCGAAAAAAAACCCAAAGGGTTAGTATGTCGAAAATATCGAAAAATACGTAAGGGGGGGTAGTGTGTCGAAAATGTGGAAAAAAAACAAAGGGGTTAGTATGTCGAAAATATCGAAAAATACGTAAGGGGGGGTAGTGTGTCCAAAATGTGGAAAAAACACAAAGGGGGGGTAGTGTGTCGAAAATATCGAAAAATACGTAAGGGGGGGTAGTGTGTCGAAAATGTGGAAAAAAAAACAAAGGGGTAAGTATGTCGAAAATATCGAAAAATACGTAAGGGGGGGTAGTGTGTCGAAAATGTGGAAAAAAAACAAAGGGGTTAGTATGTCGAAAATATCGAAAAATATGTAACGGGGGGTAGTGTGTCGAAAATGTGGGAAAAAAAACAAAGGGGTTAGTATGTCGAAAATATCGAAAAATACGTAAGCGGGGGTAGTGTGTCGAAAATGTGGAAAAAAAACAAAGGGGGGGTAGTGTGTCGAAAATATCAAAAAATACGTAAGGGGGGGTAGTGTGTCGAAAATGTGGAAAAAAAACAAAGGGGTTAGTATGGCGGAAATATCGAAAAATACGTAAGTGGGGGTAGTGTGTCGAAAATGTGGAAAAAAAACAAAGGGGTTAGTATGTCGAAAATATCAAAAAATACGTAAGGGGGGGTAGTGTGTCGAAAATGTGGAAAAAACACAAAGGGGTTAGTATGTCGAAAATATCAAAAAATACGTAAGGGGGGGTAGCGTGTCGAAAATGTGGAAAAAAAACAAAGGGGTTAGTATGTCGAAAATATCAAAAAATACGTAAGGGGGGGTAGTGTGTCGAAAATGTTGAAAAAAAACAAAGGGGTTAGTATGTCGAAAATATCGAAAAATACGTAAGGGGGGGTAGTGTGTCGAAAATGTTGAAAAATACGTAAGGGGGGGGTAGTGTGTCAAAAATGTGGAAAAAAACAAAGAAGTTAGTATGTCGGAAATATCGAAAAATACGTAAGGGGGGGTAGTGTGTCGAAAATGTTGAAAAATACGTAAGGGGTTAGTATGTCGAAAATATCGAAAAATACGTAAGGGGGAGTAGTGTGTCGAAAATGTGGAAAAAAAAAACAAAGGGGTTAGTAAGTAGAAAATATCGAAAAATACGTAAGGGGGGTAGTGTGTCGAAAATGTGGAAAAAAAACAAAGGGGTTAGTATGTCGAAAATATCGAAAAATACGTAAGGGGGGGTAGTGTGTCGAAAATGTGGAAAAAAAAAACAAAGGGGTTAGTAAGTCGAAAATATCGAAAAATACGTAAGGGGGGTAGTGTGTCGAAAATGTGGAAAAAAAACAAAGGGGTTAGTATGTCGAAAATATCGAAAAATACGTAAGGGGGGGTAGTGTGTCGAAAATGTGGAAAAAAAACAAAGGGTTTAGTATGTCGAAAATATCGAAAAATACGTAAGGGGGGGTAGTGTGTCGAAGATGTGGAAAAAAAACAAAGGGGGTAGTATGTCGAAAATATCGAAAAATACGTAAGGGGGGGTAGTGTGTCGAAAATGTGGAAAAAAAACAAAGGGGTTAGTATGTCAAAATATCGAAAAATACAAGGGGGGGTAGTGTGTCGAAAATCTTGAAAAAAAACAAAGGGTTTAGTAGGTCAAAAATATTGAAAAATACGTAAGGGGGGGTAGTGTGTCGAAAATGTGGAAAAAAACAAAGGGGTTAGTATGTCAAAAATATCGAAAAATACGTAAGGGGGGGTAGTGTGTCGAAAATGTGGAAAAAAAGCAAAGGGGTTAGTATGTCGAAAATATCGAAAAATACGTAAGGGGGGTAGTGTGTCGAAAATGTGGAAAAAAAACAAAGGGGGTAGTATGTCGAAAATATCGAAAAATACGTAAGGGGGGGTAGTGTGTCGAAAATGTGGAAAAAAAACAAAGGGGTTAGTATGTCGAAAATATCGAAAAATACGTAAGGGGGGGTAGTGTGTCGAAAATGTGGAAAAAAAACAAAGGGTTTAGTATGTCGAAAATATCGAAAAATACGTAAGGGGGGGTAGTGTGTCGAAGATGTGGAAAAAAAACAAAGGGGGTAGTATGTCGAAAGTATCGAAAAATACGTAAGGGGGGGTAGTGTGTCGAAAATGTGGAAAAAAAACAAAGGGGGTAGTATGTCGAAAATATCGAAAAATACGTAAGGGGGGGTAGTGTGTCGAAAATGTGGAAAAAAAACAAAGGGGGTAGTATGTCGAAAATATCGAAAAATACGTAAGGGGGGGTAGTGTGTCGAAAATGTGGAAAAAAAACAAAGGGGGTAGTATGTCGAAAATATCGAAAAATACGTAAGGGGGGGTAGTGCGTCGAAAATGTGGAAAAAAAACAAAGGGGGTAGTATGTCGAAAATATCGAAAAATACGTAAGGGGGGGTAGTGCGTCGAAAATGTGGAAAAAAAACAAAGGGGGTAGTATGTCGAAAATATCGAAAAATACGTAAGGGGGGGTAGTGTGTCGAAAATGTGGATAAAAAACAAAGGGGTTAGTATGTCGAAAATATCGAAAAATACGTAAGGGGGGGTAGTGTGTCGAAAATGTGGAAAAAAAACAAAGGGGTTATTATGTCGAAAATATCGAAAAATACGTAAGGGGGGGTAGTGTGTGGAAAATGTGGAAAAAAAACAAAGGGGTTAGTATGTCGAAAATATGGAAAAATACGTAAGGGGGGGTAGTGTGTCGAAAATGTAGGAAAAAAGCAAAGGGGTTAGTATGTCGAAAATATCGAAAAATACGTAAGGGGGGGTAGTGTATCGAAAATGTGGAAAAAAAACAAAGGGGTTAGTATGTCGAAAATATGGAAAAATACGTAAGGGGGGTAATGTGTCGAAAATGTGGAAAAAAAACAAAGGGGTTAGTATGTCGAAAATATCGATAAATACGTAAGGGGGGGTAGTGTGTCGAAAATGTGGAAAAAAAACAAAGGGGTTAGTATGTCGAAAATATCAAAAAATACGTAAGGGGGGGTAGTGTGTCGAAAATGTGGAAAAAAAACAAAGGGGTTAGTATGTCGAAAACATCGAAAAATACGTAGAGGGGGGTAGTGTGTCGAAAATGTGGAAAAAAAACAAAGGGGTTAGTATGTCGAAAATATGGAAAAATACGTAAGGGGGGGTAGTGTGTCGAAAATGTGGAAAAAAAACAAAGGGGTTAGTATGTCGAAAATATGGAAAAATACGTAAGGGGGGGTAGTGTGTCGAAAATGTGGAAAAAAAACAAAGGGGTTAGTATGTCGAAAATATGGAAAAATACGTAAGGGGGGGTAGTGTGTCGAAAATGTGGAAAAAAAGCAAAGGGGTTAGTATGTCGAAAATATCGAAAAATACGTAAGGGGGGGTAGTTTGTCGAAAATGTGGAAAAAAAACAAAGGGGTTAGTATGTCAAAATATCGAAAAATACAAGGGGGGGTAGTGTGTCGAAAATCTTGAAAAAAAACAAAGGGTTTAGTAGGTCAAAAATATTGAAAAATACGTAAGGGGGGGTAGTGTGTCGAAAATGTGGAAAAAAACAAAGGGGTTAGTATGTCAAAAATATCGAAAAATACGTAAGGGGGGGTAGTGTGTCGAAAATGTGGAAAAAAAGCAAAGGGGTTAGTATGTCGAAAATATCGAAAAATACGTAAGGGGGGTAGTGTGTCGAAAATGTGGAAAAAAAAACAAAGGGGGTAGTATGTCGAAAATATCGAAAAATACGTAAGGGGGGGTAGTGTGTCGAAAATGTGGAAAAAAAACAAAGGGTTTAGTATGTCGAAAATATCGAAAAATACGTAAGGGGGGGTAGTGTGTCGAAAATGTGGAAAAAAAACAAAGGGGGTAGTATGTCGAAAATATCGAAAAATACGTAAGGGGGGGTAGTGTGTCGAAAATGTGGAAAAAAAACAAAGGGGGTAGTATGTCGAAAATATCGAAAAATACGTAAGGGGGGGTAGTGCGTCGAAAATGTGGAAAAAAAACAAAGGGGGTAGTATGTCGAAAATATCGAAAAATACGTAAGGGGGGGTAGTGCGTCGAAAATGTGGAAAAAAAACAAAGGGGGTAGTATGTCGAAAATATCGAAAAATACGTAAGGGGGGGGTAGTGTGTCGAAAATGTGGAAAAAAAACAAAGGGGTTAGTATGTCGAAAATATCGAAAAATACGTAAGGGGGGGTAGTGTGTCGAAAATGTGGAAAAAAAACAAAGGGTTTAGTATGTCGAAAATATCGAAAAATACGTAAGGGGGGGTAGTGTGTCGAAAATGTGGATAAAAAACAAAGGGGTTAGTATGTCGAAAATATCGAAAAATACGTAAGGGGGGGTAGTGTGTCGAAAATGTGGAAAAAAAACAAAGGGGTTATTATGTCGAAAATATCGAAAAATACGTAAGGGGGGGTAGTGTGTGGAAAATGTGGAAAAAAAACAAAGGGGGTAGTATGTCGAAAATATCGAAAAATACGTAAGGGGGGGTAGTGTGTCGAAAATGTGGAAAAAAAACAAAGGGGTTAGTATGTCGAAAATATCGAAAAATACGTAAGGGGGGGGTAGTGTGTCGAAAATGTGGAAAAAAAACAAAGGGGTAGTATGTCGAAAATATCGAAAAATACGTAAGGGGGGGTAGTGTGTCGAAAATGTGGAAAAAAAACAAAGTGTTTAGTATGTCGAAAATATCGAAAAATACGTAAGGGGGGGTAGTGTGTCGAAAATGTGGCAAAAAAACAAAGGGGTTAGTATGGCGGAAATATCGAAAAATACGTAAGTGGGGGTAGTGTGTCGAAAATGTGGAAAAAAAACAAAGGGGTTAGTATGTCGAAAATATCAAAAAATACGTAAGGGGGGGTAGTGTGTCGAAAATGTGGAAAAAACACAAAGGGGTTAGTATGTCGAAAATATCAAAAAATACGTAAGGGGGGGTAGCGTGTCGAAAATGTGGAAAAAAAACAAAGGGGTTAGTATGTCGAAAATATCAAAAAATACGTAAGGGGGGGTAGTGTGTCGAAAATGTTGAAAAAAAACAAAGGGGTTAGTATGTCGAAAATATCGAAAAATACGTAAGGGGGGGTAGTGTGTCGAAAATGTTGAAAAATACGTAAGGGGGGGGTAGTGTGTCAAAAATGTGGAAAAAAACAAAGAAGTTAGTATGTCGGAAATATCGAAAAATACGTAAGGGGGGGTAGTGTGTCGAAAATGTTGAAAAATACGTAAGGGGTTAGTATGTCGAAAATATCGAAAAATACGTAAGGGGGAGTAGTGTGTCGAAAATGTGGAAAAAAAAAACAAAGGGGTTAGTAAGTAGAAAATATCGAAAAATACGTAAGGGGGGTAGTGTGTCGAAAATGTGGAAAAAAAACAAAGGGGTTAGTATGTCGAAAATATCGAAAAATACGTAAGGGGGGGTAGTGTGTCGAAAATGTGGAAAAAAAAAACAAAGGGGTTAGTAAGTCGAAAATATCGAAAAATACGTAAGGGGGGTAGTGTGTCGAAAATGTGGAAAAAAAACAAAGGGGTTAGTATGTCGAAAATATCGAAAAATACGTAAGGGGGGGTAGTGTGTCGAAAATGTG
Organism: Urocampus carinirostris; assembly: GCF_059441175.1. Taxonomy (NCBI): domain Eukaryota; kingdom Metazoa; phylum Chordata; class Actinopteri; order Syngnathiformes; family Syngnathidae; genus Urocampus; species Urocampus carinirostris. The sequence goes on from NW_028283215.1 coordinate 39,878, forward strand.
GAAAAAAAACAAAGGGTTTAGTATGTCGAAAATATCGAAAAATACGTAAGGGGGGGTAGTGTGTCGAAGATGTGGAAAAAAAACAAAGGGGGTAGTATGTCGAAAATATCGAAAAATACGTAAGGGGGGGTAGTGTGTCGAAAATGTGGAAAAAAAACAAAGGGGTTAGTATGTCAAAATATCGAAAAATACAAGCGGGGGTAGTGTGTCGAAAATCTTGAAAAAAAACAAAGGGTTTAGTAGGTCAAAAATATTGAAAAATACGTAAGGGGGGGTAGTGTGTCGAAAATGTGGAAAAAAAGCAAAGGGGTTAGTATGTCGAAAATATCGAAAAATACGTAAGGGGGGTAGTGTGTCGAAAATGTGGAAAAAAAACAAAGGGGGTAGTATGTCGAAAATATCGAAAAATACGTAAGGGGGGGTAGTGTGTCGAAAATGTGGAAAAAAAACAAAGGGGTTAGTATGTCGAAAATATCGAAAAATACGTAAGGGGGGGTAGTGTGTCGAAAATGTGGAAAAAAAACAAAGGGTTTAGTATGTCGAAAATATCGAAAAATACGTAAGGGGGGGTAGTGTGTCGAAGATGTGGAAAAAAAACAAAGGGGGTAGTATGTCGAAAGTATCGAAAAATACGTAAGGGGGGGTAGTGTGTCGAAAATGTGGAAAAAAAACAAAGGGGGTAGTATGTCGAAAATATCGAAAAATACGTAAGGGGGGGTAGTGTGTCGAAAATGTGGAAAAAAAACAAAGGGGGTAGTATGTCGAAAATATCGAAAAATACGTAAGGGGGGGTAGTGTGTCGAAAATGTGGAAAAAAAACAAAGGGGGTAGTATGTCGAAAATATCGAAAAATACGTAAGGGGGGGTAGTGCGTCGAAAATGTGGAAAAAAAACAAAGGGGGTAGTATGTCGAAAATATCGAAAAATACGTAAGGGGGGGTAGTGCGTCGAAAATGTGGAAAAAAAACAAAGGGGGTAGTATGTCGAAAATATCGAAAAATACGTAAGGGGGGGTAGTGTGTCGAAAATGTGGATAAAAAACAAAGGGGTTAGTATGTCGAAAATATCGAAAAATACGTAAGGGGGGGTAGTGTGTCGAAAATGTGGAAAAAAAACAAAGGGGTTATTATGTCGAAAATATCGAAAAATACGTAAGGGGGGGTAGTGTGTGGAAAATGTGGAAAAAAAACAAAGGGGTTAATATGTCGAAAATATGGAAAAATACGTAAGGGGGGGTAGTGTGTCGAAAATGTGGAAAAAAAACAAAGGGGTTAGTATGTCGAAAACATCGAAAAATACGTAGAGGGGGGTAGTGTGTCGAAAATGTGGAAAAAAAACAAAGGGGTTAGTATGTCGAAAATATGGAAAAATACGTAAGGGGGGGTAGTGTGTCGAAAATGTGGAAAAAAAACAAAGGGGTTAGTATGTCGAAAATATGGAAAAATACGTAAGGGGGGGTAGTGTGTCGAAAATGTGGAAAAAAAACAAAGGGGTTAGTATGTCGAAAATATGGAAAAATACGTAAGGGGGGGTAGTGTGTCGAAAATGTGGAAAAAAAGCAAAGGGGTTAGTATGTCGAAAATATCGAAAAATACGTAAGGGGGGGTAGTGTGTCGAAAATGTGGAAAAAAAACAAAGGGGTTAGTATGTCGAAAATATGGAAAAATACGTAAGGGGGGGTAGTGTGTCGAAAATGTGGAAAAAAAACAAAGGGGTTAGTATGTCAAAATATCGAAAAATACAAGGGGGGGTAGTGTGTCGAAAATCTTGAAAAAAAACAAAGGGTTTAGTAGGTCAAAAATATTGAAAAATACGTAAGGGGGGGTAGTGTGTCGAAAATGTGGAAAAAAACAAAGGGGTTAGTATGTCAAAAATATCGAAAAATACGTAAGGGGGGGTAGTGTGTCGAAAATGTGGAAAAAAAGCAAAGGGGTTAGTATGTCGAAAATATCGAAAAATACGTAAGGGGGGTAGTGTGTCGAAAATGTGGAAAAAAAAACAAAGGGGGTAGTATGTCGAAAATATCGAAAAATACGTAAGGGGGGGTAGTGTGTCGAAAATGTGGAAAAAAAACAAAGGGTTTAGTATGTCGAAAATATCGAAAAATACGTAAGGGGGGGTAGTGTGTCGAAAATGTGGAAAAAAAACAAAGGGGGTAGTATGTCGAAAATATCGAAAAATACGTAAGGGGGGGTAGTGTGTCGAAAATGTGGAAAAAAAACAAAGGGGGTAGTATGTCGAAAATATCGAAAAATACGTAAGGGGGGGTAGTGCGTCGAAAATGTGGAAAAAAAACAAAGGGGGTAGTATGTCGAAAATATCGAAAAATACGTAAGGGGGGGTAGTGCGTCGAAAATGTGGAAAAAAAACAAAGGGGGTAGTATGTCGAAAATATCGAAAAATACGTAAGGGGGGGTAGTGTGTCGAAAATGTGGAAAAAAAACAAAGGGGTTAGTATGTCGAAAATATCGAAAAATACGTAAGGGGGGGTAGTGTGTCGAAAATGTGGAAAAAAAACAAAGGGTTTAGTATGTCGAAAATATCGAAAAATACGTAAGGGGGGGTAGTGTGTCGAAAATGTGGATAAAAAACAAAGGGGTTAGTATGTCGAAAATATCGAAAAATACGTAAGGGGGGGTAGTGTGTCGAAAATGTGGAAAAAAAACAAAGGGGTTATTATGTCGAAAATATCGAAAAATACGTAAGGGGGGGTAGTGTGTGGAAAATGTGGAAAAAAAACAAAGGGGGTAGTATGTCGAAAATATCGAAAAATACGTAAGGGGGGGTAGTGTGTCGAAAATGTGGAAAAAAAACAAAGGGGTTAGTATGTCGAAAATATCGAAAAATACGTAAGGGGGGGTAGTGTGTCGAAAATGTGGAAAAAAAACAAAGGGGTAGTATGTCGAAAATATCGAAAAATACGTAAGGGGGGGTAGTGTGTCGAAAATGTGGAAAAAAAACAAAGTGTTTAGTATGTCGAAAATATCGAAAAATACGTAAGGGGGGGTAGTGTGTCGAAAATGTGGCAAAAAAACAAAGGGGTTAGTATGTCGAAAATATCGAAAAATACGTAAGGGGGGGTAGTGTGTCGAAAATGTGGAAAAAAAGCAAAGGGGTTAGTATGTCGAAAATATCGAAAAATACGTAAGGGGGGTAGTGTGTCGAAAATGTGGAAAAAAAGCAAAGGGGTTAGTATGTCGAAAATATCGAAAAATACGTAAGGGGGGGTAGTGTGTCGAAAATGTGGAAAAAAAACAAAGGGGGTAGTATGTCGAAAATATCGAAAAATACGTAAGGGGGGGGTAGTGTGTCGAAAATGTGGAAAAAAAACAAAGGGGGTAGTATGTCGAAAATATCGAAAAATACGTAAGGGGGGGTAGTGTGTCGAAAATGTGGAAAAAAACAAAGGGGGTAGTATGTCGAAAATATCGAAAAATACGTAAGGGGGGGTAGTGTGTCGAAAATGTGGAAAAAAAACAAAGGGGGTAGTATGTCGAAAATATGAAAAATACGTAAGGAGGGGGTAGTGTGTCGAAAATGTGGAAAAAAAACAAAGGGGGTTAGTATGTCGAAAATATCGAAAAATACGTAAGGGGGGGTAGTGTGTCGAAAATGTGGAAAAAAAAACAAAGGGTTTAGTATGTCGAAAATATCGAAAAATACGTAAGGGGGGGTAGTGTGTCGAAAATGTGGAAAAAAAACAAAGGGTTTAGTATGTCGAAAATATCGAAAAATACGTAAGGGGGGGTAGTGTGTCGAAAATGTGGAAAAAAAACAAAGGGGTTAGTATGTCGAAAATATCGAAAAATACGTAAGGGGGGGTAGTGTGTCGAAAATGTGGAAAAAAACAAAGGGTTTAGTATGTCGAAAATATCGAAAAATACGTAAGGGGGGGTAGTGTGTCGAACATGTGGAAAAAAAACAAAGGGGTTATTATGTCGAAAATATCGAAAAATACGTAAGGGGGGGTAGTGTGTCGAAAATGTGGAAAAAAAACAAAGGGGGTCTTATGTCGAAAATATCGAAAAATACGTAAGGGGGGGGTAGTGTGTCGAAAATGTGGAAAAAA